>NW_026873843.1:0-15478 GCF_032173495.1 Musca vetustissima
TCTATCCTCTCTGTGGTGTAACATAATTTAAAATGTGTCCACCACCACCTGTATGCTTCGTTGAACATTTCATCCATTTCTTTTTTTAAATTACTTAACGAACAAATTGGTTTCTCCTTCACTTGCAAATGCATTCATTGCATGGAATTTTCAATTTTTCGTGTACTATCCATTCGCATTTTGTTGTTGTTGCTGTTTTCTTTTTTCTCTTCAAATGTACATACCATGAAAATGGTCAAAGTGTTAAGAATATAGATTATTACAACACTTTTGATATTATTATCTAACAATGGGAGTGAACCAAGCGAAAAATACAACAACAACAAAATAGCAACTACTATCCAACAACAGAAGGCAACTATGTATCTCTTCAGCAGCAGCATGCCGCAAAATATCCTTCGATGGCAAAAGCTAAGCCAAAAAAGACACAAAAGGAAGCGAAGAGGAAAATCAAGTAAACGATGCATGAACAAACACACACACCCAGACACAGAAATTGTATTAATTACAAAGATAGTACATTCATACAGCCAACCAAGCCATGGACCAAAAGATGGGCGAACGGACGGACGGACAAAAAAACAAACAAAACACTTTTAATGGACTGCCATTCGACACATACTGACACTTACAAATACAAAAGCAAAGCTTTGGCCAACATTCATCCAAACACTGGCACAGATACACACCCATACACTCTCATACAATTTATCGAAATACTGAGACACATTAAAGGACATACTGCTTTTGGTTGGGATGCGCGTTAAATAAATAACTGCGAACGAAATACAAAAGGACAAACGTTCACACACCGACACACAAACAAACAATAAACCTTTATGTCTTCCTTGTGTTCTTCTTGTTGTTCGCTTTATTTTTCTGTAGCGGTAAGGATATCCGAGAACCGAGATATCCAACAACAAAGTTCAGACAATGCAACAACAAACAAATGGTTACATTGACATCCCAAAAAACAAGCAATACAAAAGAAACAATTCGCAATGAACAGAAGGAGAGGGATGGAATACCTGTCGGAGAGAGAGGGACAGAGAAAGAGCGAAAACACTTGTAGACAAAAAATGTACTTGAGCGGCAAATGTTTCCTCTACAATATCCTGAACACTTTCACAGTAAATTGCAGAGGGCACTAAAGGACATCATCTATAGAGGAGCAGACACCTTTGGACAATACATAGCTCGTAACTGTCTGTTCGGTGGTCATTTGCATGCACTGTGGTCAGAGGTGGCGTATTAGTGATCTCGAAGTGAAGATGCTGACTGACGAATAATCGATGGCATTACACCCAGAACTCTGAAATTTGGATATGGAGTCATAGATACAATGTATGTTGGATACTGCAAATGGGATTTTGGTACTTATAGTATTTGACGTATTGACCAGATCCGCCAAATCCTGGAAAATACTCACGATAACCACATAGAAAAATTTCACTTAGTTGTCTACTATAAAACCGCATTCGGCAGCCCAATCCGCACTGAAAAAATTAAACCGGCTATGCAGGATAACTTTAACTGACATCAGGTCAGCAGTTAAAGTCGGAAGCCCTTTAGTGCTGAACGAGGATTCAGACGAAGTGAGAGTTTGTCTTGTGGTCTTTTTAACGTCCTGCTGGAAAAGGTTATACGCGAGGCAAATGTGGACAGAAATGACACTCTGGACACCAAACAACACATGTTTCTCTCCTACTCCGATGACATCGAAATAATTGGTCGAACATTGCGAGCGGCAACAGCTACCTTTGAACAAATTGAGAAGGATCTATGGACCGATCTGCGTCGGCGGTGAATATCGCCATCGAATGAACTATAAGTTTTACCATCAATTCTCGGACATTGACATAGTCAGACGGTGGCTAGGTCATGTTGTGAAAATGGCTGAGGATGCCCCAGCTCAAAAGGCATATAAAAGTGAGCCGGCTGATGTTTCACGCACAAGGGGAAGGGCACGAATTCGTTGGAAAGATCAAGTAGAATACAATATTTGGAAACATGGTCTTTCGAATTGGAAGAGCTGCGCACAAGACCAACTCCCTGGAAATCTTTTTTAAGCTCGGCTTATTGAAGAAAAGTTCTGTTTCAAGCCAGCTAAGTAAGTACTGGATGTGTAATGACGATATAAGTCGGGAGCTTCGGATATCAAACATAAAAATTGATTTAAAGGAAATACCATTAATATTCGTCTATAAACATCTGAGCTAATATTTTTGAAAATTCATTCACAATTCTATGAAAAGGAAAAATGTTAGTCAAGAAACTAAAACATTTTTGGGTCGGTGCGGGACTACAGTCATCAGTTAGGAAAGTAAGTTATGCATAGAATAAAATCGTTGCACATAGCTGAAGAATAACTGTGAATATTGTTGTTGTAGCCTGAGTGCAGATTATTGTTAATTCTTTGAAATTGAGTCTTTGGGCCTATAGAGTTCAGTTACTAAAAAAAAGTGATATGATGAGGATTTCTATAGAATTTATGAGGCCCATTTTCACCTTGGTGACTACGTCAACAAGCTAAATTCTCGCACATGCGGCTCGAAAAACCCAACAGCTATTGTCGAAAAGCCTCTCCATCATCAATGTGTAATTGTTTAGTGCGGTTTATGACCCGAAGGGGTCATTGTCCTTTACATTTTCGAAAGTATGATTGTGAGTCCTGTTTGAAAAATAAAATATACGCAAAAAAATCAGGGTCATTTTAATACCTTAAAGAATTTGTGAGGCTACCGAGGGAGGAGATATTTCCAAAATTTCATAAAACAAATTAAAATTCAAGAAGAAAACATTGTGAAAGATGAACAAGCTGGCTTCAGGCCAAATGGAAGCTGTGTGGGCCACCCCAAAACCCTGCGAGCTTCCGACACCGTCAAGCAAACTGTCATACGGAAAGCATTGAGAAAAAGGGAGTATCTCAGAAAAAAAAAAAAACAAAAACAGAATTAAATGGTAATGTAGGAGGATCTAGAACTCACAGTTCTCCGAAACGGAAACATAAGCCCTGCCATCCTTTCCGATCACAATCGTATTAGTTGTAAGTCTTCTCTCAGAGAAAAGGCATAACATGGAGTCTAGATTCGGTTATGAGTATGATATATGTCTTCCCACTCACAAGCTATCCAACAGATAGTAGCTGGGCCGACTTTACTGAGCGCAGGAAAGTGAACCGAATAACATCAATCCATGCACATGACTTTCTGGAACCTATGCTAAATTTCATTCGGGTAGTTTTAAAGTCCCTTCGGCACAATGGGACAAATTTATGTACATCGAATTATAACACACCTGATATACGATATTCGGTATGCCGCAATCAGACACCCGTTCGAAATATATATTATATCTAAAATCGGACGAAAATATATATGTGGAAGCTATATCTAAATCTGAACCGATTTCGACTTGCCAGAGATTAATTTATATTAACTTCAGTTCATTGTACAAAATTGAGTAGCAATCGGGCAAACTTTGGGTTTTTACTGCACATTAAATCGAACGAAAATATATATGGAAGCTATATCTAAATCAGCACACATCATTCTAGACTTAATTCAGTAAGCTATGTCAAATTTCGCACAAATCGAAAGATATATAGGGTCTTTAGTACACCATTTACATAAAATCTGAACCGATTCTCACCAAGCTTAACAAACATTATTTCAGACTTTATTCAGTGCGCTATGCCAAATTTCGCAAAAATCGAAAGATATATGGGATAATTGGACGAACATATATATGGCAGCTATATGTAAATCTGAACCGATTTCCCCGAAACTTGCGACTCATCATTCTAGACCCAATTCATTACGCTATGCCAAATTTCGAGCAAATCGAAGGATATAAAGAGACTTTGGTGCACTATTTACCTAAAATCGGACGAAAATATATATGGGAGCTATATTTAAATCTGAACCGATTTTCATGAAATTTAATATACATCGTTCTAGACTTACTTCAGTACGCTATGTCAAATTTCGTCCAAATCGTAGGATATATAGGGACCATGGTGCACCATTTACATATCTAAATCTGAACCGTTTTTTCGAAATTTTAATAGGGTTCGTCCTTGGGCCAAATAAATGAGCTGTGCCAAATTTCATGCAATTCGAATAAAAAAGCGACCTGTACTTTGTTTACAATTTAGCATGGACAGACCGGCGGACGGACTGACATGCATAAATCGACTGCACAAAGACATAATACCCTTTACCACTGCGTGGTGAAGTGTATAAAAATCATCTGAAGGATAGGACCATTTTTATAGGACAATTAGATGACTAAATATTCCTGGCATAGATGAAAAATTGTCTGAGTCAGAAGACTTTGTTTTGTAAAAATATCCTTAGACCTAGAAGACTATTTTTTACTAAAGATGGAATTCCTCTGGCAGAGGTCCTCTGTAGGAGAGGTCCTTAAAATATAATTATTCTGACCAGAGGATTATTTCTTCTGTAGAAAAAAATCTAGTCCAGAGAATGTAGAAAAATATTTTCCGGCTGATCAGATGTGAAAGATAATCTGATCAGCCGGAACCTTTTTTAATTCAGAGAAACTTCCTTCCATTTAAAAAAGTTTTTAGTTGACGTTTTTGGACCATTTAAGGGAACCCCCCATCCTCGATTTTTTATTTTTAAGATTTTAAATGGGCTGGTAAATGAATACCAATGCTTGTTAAGGTTTGTAACTTTGCACATATATATTTGAAGATTTAAAAAGGAAGAAAAATAATTTACAAACAATTTTTGTTATTGTTTTGTTGTTGTTTTTTGTGATCAAAGAAAAGTCCTTATTTTTGATGGCGGGCATGATAACTCCTCACTGGAACATCGGAATCCGAAAATTCCAACGGTGTTAGAAAGAGTACATGTCTGGCTCTCGTATGAACTAGGATTATTGACTTCGCACAAAAATTAACAAAATGGCGGAACTTTGAAATTTTTTTTAGGAAAACGCCTATTTTTTACCACAAACTAAGTTAAAAAAAATAAGGAAGTTCTTCACCGATTGGCTTTATCCTTGTTCATACGAGAGCTATACACTCCCAGAGATACGTGTCAAAATTTTGGACCGATTGGATTATTAGTTTTTGAGTTATCAAGCCCGCCATTCGCAAAAGAGAACAACGTGTTCATAGTTTGAGAAACCCTTTAGTCGTCACGTGATGCTGACACAATAAATCGGCTATGTCTTCAATCAAAAATGTTTGACCCTTAATTCAATAAATATTAAAAGATCATTACCAAAGCCAATAAGTCTTTTTTGGCCAGACCCAGCCCTACATGCGAAATTTCTTAACGATCGGTATAGTAATGGTTGGGTCTAGGTCCAATATTTCTCGGCGTTACAAAGTCTTGAGGCCACACAATGCCCTAACAACATAGTTATGTAGGGTATAAAAAAGCCTCTGTTGCAAATGGATATTGTTTGTCGAAACTTCCTCTAACCCATCTTGCTAATTTGATCTTTAGAAACATCCTCGGAACTATACTACGAATTTTTTTATAAAAAATTCCTCCGATCCATGTGAAAGTAGTTCTCTGGCCCAGAGAACAAAGACAAAAAATTCTACCAATCCAGAGGACAAATTGTTCTCTATGGAATAATAACCCATCTAGATCCCAAAAAATCCTACTTTAAAACACTGTCCATCTATTCAAAATATCTTTTTGGCTACACCGTTGGCAGTTTTAGGTTAGCTGGACATGTGTTAGGGGGTAGTGTATTATATATAAATTTTTTTGTTTCATAATGAACTTCAAGGTAGTTATTGTTGGCGCTTTTGTTTGATGCTGGTACTGATGCTGTTGTTGTTTTTGTTGTCAATTTTTATGGTTTTGGTTACATGGTTTACAGCACATTGGTCAAAAAATGACAGGAAATAAATAAGAAGACAAAGACAAAAACGTTCGCACAGGGCAAAAATATATGTGTAGCATAAAATTGAAAACGACGAAAAACAAAAAAACAGCATCCCAACATAAATACACACACACACCCAGGCAAACACATAGAGACAAATGTTTACAGGTGATGATCGTAAAACACTCACTCATCAAAAGGAGCAAGTGGAGTAGTAAGCCATCAGTTGCCAAACCAAAAACCGTTAGCCAAAACAAAAAATCAACAACAAGAAAAAATGACAACATCATAGCCATCATCCATCCTCGTGGTCATCAGCCAACGATGAACGACCACAAAACCGAACCACAAAAAAGGGACGTTAATAAGAAGACAGCACACCAAAGGTATTCATATTTCTAAAGCAGAATCAGGACGACCACCTTCAGGAAGACCTTTTTCTGTTTTTTGCTGCTACACAGCCGGACAAGCAAAAGACTGTCACTCAAAACAGTTGGAAACAATTGAAGCCATACAATTGTCATCATAAAACTAGTTAACACTTTTTAACATTGAAAGCTGAGTAGTAGTAATTAGTGAAGTGTAGAGGAGCTCTGACGGTGGTGGTGCTGGTCGGGTGGCTGTGGTCTTGTTTTTTGGTGGTGGTCTTTTTCATTTGGAACAATTTTTATTTTTAAGGATTCCTCTAAAAATGCAATGAGATAATACTTTTTAATCTGATTCGCTTTTGTTTTTTTCTCCACTCTTACAGACATCGGAGAAACTGAAAAGCTGTGGCACCATGAAACGTGTAGAACCTCATCAGAATTTCGAAGAAACGATACAAAGGGTAAATATCCACAGAGCATAGCATAACATTAAAATGAAATTTTAATAATTTAATAATAACAAAACAAATACATACACACACAGTCATTCGGAATTATCTGAAAATGAAATATGAGATGGGAAATCATTTGGTTATATATATATTTTTTTTTTTGTGTTTTTGTTTTGCTATCGTCCAAAAAGTTAACCGCAAACAAAAAAAGAATGGAATCATTTCAAATAGGATTAAATGCTACATCAAAGTGGCTGTCAAAAACATATTTTTGAATATTCACCATTTGTAATGGGATTTGAACAATTCACAGAAATATATACCGTTGCGGTGACGGAGGATGATTTTTATCGCTGCTTTATTTTTTAATTTAATTTTCTATTATTTTAAATTTAAGTCTACTCATTTAATTGGGAATTAATAAAAGCACAATAAAACCAGTAAGCGGAGCATTATAGTCGGACGGGGCCGACCATACGATACCCTACACAACTACTACGGTGTTCTAACATTCTGCGGATGTTTACTCCGATCCTGGGCAATATTTCGTGATATTTGCACTCTCTTGCCCGATTAGAGGTCCACAGCACATCTTCCTTACACTGACATATTTCCCGAATATTACTAATATTCAGTACAGCCCTTCTAATTACTTGTCCCGATTCCCTTCACAGTGGGTTGTATGGTGATGTTCGGCTTATAATTTTTGCCTATAAATCGACTCGAAAAATTGCAAAAAATTAAGTTTTCGGTCCACTGCATTCCAAAATTATTATCTGATCATCACCGAAAATTATAAGCGCTGTCCTTGGCCATAACTGGAACCCCATGGGAAATTTCAAGTCGATCAGCGTTATATTTCTGCCCTCTAGTTTGGTAATGGGTTACTAAATAATATCTGAATACGTAAGCATCTGTAAAAATTTAAGTGTAACTCCCACATCCGAGAACATACGACAATAATATTGGTATCAATTTAAAGCTCAGCCACTCCTCTTGGATATACTATCAATTTCTCGGGTCTATGTCCTTTAGAAATAAATATATACGCCATAGAATCCAAATTTTGTCATTTTTCACACAAAAGTCTGGGTCCATTTGACCCGCTAAATATTGACAGATCTTTATCAAAACCGGCATGCTTATTCTTTGGCCCGATCCCTTTTTCCATGATGTTCGGGCCATAATTGCGGCCTCTGCAGCGATCACAAAAGCCGACCAAAATTTAGTATTTGATCCATTTCATCCCCTAAATATTAGCAGATCTTTACCAGAAATAATAGGAGTCTTCATTGGCCAGAACTCATCCTACATGCAAAATTTTGTGAAGATTGGCCCATGAATGTGGCCTGTATCGTGTTTACAAATTATAATGGACAGACGGACGGACGGAACATAAACATAAAAGACAACTATATTTATAATTTTATTTAATTACTAAGAAGACCTTTATACACCGGGAATTACAAATACTAAAGTCAATTGTGTGAAGATATGTGGCGAAAACCGACGAAATAAAAAAAATCGAATTAGGTTATACCGAGCAAGTAAAACTGGATCCGATATTGGTAATTTTTGGTTGTGAGATTTTGCACACTATGAAAATCGAATATATATACTTACAGTTAATTTGAAAAACCATCTCAATTTCCCCAAAATACCGGATATTGGGAATATCGTTATATGGGGGCTACCCCGAAACTTGAGTCAATATTAATAATTTTTAGTAGGGAGGTTGGCTATACATTGAGAACCTAACATACCATATTACAGCCAATTCCGATGAAAATCGTGCTAAACATTCGCAAAATACCAACCATTGGGGTATACTTTTATATCGGTGCTACCCCGAAACTTAGGTCAATATCAATAATTTTATAGTAGGAAGCTTCGTTTTAGAACCCACTCTACCCAATTTTTTGTGATAATCGTTCCCAAAATACCGAATATTGAGGGTACCGTCATATAGCTGTTATACCAAAACGTGGACTTCATTAGACCGCCAACATTTTGCATAGAGTCGTCTTTTGTCAGCAGGCAGGTCAAGTTCGATGATGGGCTTTATCGGTCCACGTTTAGGCATAACTCCCATATAAGGGTACCCACAAATTTTCGGTATTTTGGGGTTCTTGAGCGCGTTTTTCAACCGAATTTGCTTAAATTTGCAACATTGGGTTCTTATAAGGTACTTAATGTCTCCACAAAATATTATAAATATAGGTCCACTTTTTCTGGTAGCCCCCATATAACGGTACCTCCTAATTGGCAGTATTTTGGGGGCTTTGATCGTATTTATCCGCCGAATTAGCTGTAATTTAGTATTTTGAGTTCTTAATAGGTACCAATTCTCTCCACAAAAAATTATGAATATAGGTCAATTTTTTCGGATATCCCCCATATAAGGGTACCCCTAATTTTCGGTATTTTGAGGTTCTTGAGCGCATTTTTCAACCGAATTTGCTGCAATTTGGCATTTTGTAATTGTATATGGAAACAAATCTCCTTACCAAAAATTATTAATATTCGCCCTCTTTTTGTGGTAGTCCCCATATAACCCCCTTTTTATACCCTCCACCATAGTATGGAGGGTATATTAATTTTGTTTTTCCGTTTGTAACTCATCGAAATAACCATTTCCGACTCTATAAAGTATATATATATATATTCTTTATCAGCGTAAAATTATATGACGATATAGCCATATCCGTCTGTATTTGAGGAATTTGATATTTGATTTCTTCTTCGGACAAAATCTGTTTGAGACAATATGATATCAATTTACAAGTGTTTGTCCGTCAGGGTCAATCTAAGGATCTACAAACCTTAAGTAAAAACACGAGTGATTACAATTTCAATCTATATTATAATACCCTTGTGTTTACAATATGAATAATAGTTTGGATATGAGGTAAGTTTTATTATAGGTTGCTCGGTATGGACATCGGATCTTTAATAGCCGGCTGGTTACAGTTGGCTCGGGGGTATCCGGCTAAGTAATGGCTGCACGATACTAGTCGTCTACAGGGCTTCGGCTCGTTGTTGATCGGATGGTTCGGGTCCCTCAGGCTTAGTGGTAATTAGTGTAGGTCTGGCTATGAGCGGGGAGTTAGTTATAAACAAGGATAAAGTTCGAAGATGGAAGATATCGATCCATTTCCATAGCATCGATCCATACGATTTGAACAAAATATTGAACAACCTATTATCTTTACCAAGCCTAGATGAAGTCAGAAGATTGGACCCATTGGTCCATTTGCAATTAAAAATCCAATATAAGGCTCATGGAATATCTTATTTAACCCAAATTGTGAACATCTTAAAATTTCTTTCAAACTCATATTAAGTTCTGAGAATGGGAAAATCGGTAGACTCATTGTGGTACCTCCCCCACAAAACGGTGAAAATTGTGCAAACCAAACTTTGTACAACCTAATATTTTAATCATGCCTGTATATTGTTTGGATATTGGGGCTTATTGAATATTGAATATTGGCACATCTCATATGGAGTCACGGAATATTCAATTCCATCCAAACTTTTCTCATGGTAATACATTTACTAGCCTAGATTGAATCCGAAGATGAGAGCCATCGATCAACTCCTTCCAGAACCTCCGTATAATGGGTCAAAATTTTGAAAATTTATCAATCTTGTTGATCCAATAACAATGGTATGGAATGTCCGATTTGGTGTCCAATATGCATATCGTAATATTTCTTTCAAACTTGAATCAATTTGTTTATTTCATATGGAGCGAATATCCAATTCATTCAAACTTTTCACGTAGTAATATATTTACCCTACATAGATCAAGCTTGAAGATGGGATCCGTTGGTCGATTACTTCTGGTACCTTCCCCACAAATGTCAAAATTTTGAAAATTTGTTTATACAAAACCAAGAATGCCTGATTTGTTTCAAACTTTACAAATCGTAATATTTTCCTAAAACCTCATTAAATTCTAAGATATGGTCGTCACCTCATCTGGAACCACTCCAGTGATGGTCAACTCTTTGATAAAAACATATAACTTATTTAAAGCCAGTAATAAAACATGGCACTGACACTTTTTTATTTGTTTGAATTTTTTTTCTGGGAGATTTGTGGATATATAATTCTTCACAGATGTTATGAATCCTTTTGCCATGAATTGCCATGAACTCGGAATGCCAAAAAATTCAAAAACATCCATATTTTTCCATGGGCTACCAATGACCCTGAAGCGACTGCATTTTTAAATTCCAACTTTTGATAGGTAAAATACTTTTTCGCCTTAGTCATGTTTTGTCATAGGCATCACATACAGGTCACGAGTGCATTTCCTTGCTTCTTGATGTCCTACTCAAAGTACCCAATCTAAATGGATACAAATCCTCGTAGCTGCAAATAACAATTCACGATGAATAATGTCCTATCGGAAGGCATAAGAAGGGCCGAACTTAATGACTTTTGGTTTAATACATTTACTTGTTATACTCATAGCATTCAGGCTAACACGGGTATATACACTTTAATACGACAAAAATGTGCCTTATGAATGTGGGCACGATTACTTTCGAGGGCAGTAATGGAGTTGATTAAAACATAAATAAAGTTCGAACATAGGAAATATCGGTACTCTTCTCAGGACAAGGCGTATGGTATTGGGAATATATGTAACTAGAAGAAGTTGCCCTATAGTCTCATCCTCGATACCAGGATGTGCAATCAATGGATCAATGGTTTATTGCATTTACTTCAAGTTAAATTTAAATGTTTTTAAAATGCTGAATGTGGGGTGGTACCAAAAGGAGTTGACCATCGATCCATCTTCGAACCTGATCTAGACATGGTAACATATTGGTTCTTGAAAAAAATATGTTGTAACAGTCCAATGGTCATTAAAAAAATATTTTCTGAAAATCCACTCTTCCTTATGGTCCTTAAAAAAGTAGACTAAAATTCTTATAATTATTAAAAAAAAAAAAAAATATTTGCATAATGTCCGAACTATTGTGTTGTTTGTTTGGTTTTTGAACAATTATTTTTAAAAAATCCAATCTTCTGTTTGGTCCTTGAAAATTAGTCCGATAGACAAAAAAATTGACATAAAGCGACATGTTCAGATGAGTTCAGATACAAATGTTATATATAACATAAAATCAAGAAGTACCTCACATTCTTTCCTTACAAGATTTTTTTTAAATCCTCCATATGAAACACCATTTGAATACGTCCCGACTACATGCATATGCTGTTTTATTGATACTTTTCTATTACATGGTTAATCAAGTATCCATGGCTGACTAATACAAGAAATAAACCAGCAAGGAAAGTAGTAAAGTCGGGCGGGGCCGACTATATGATACCCTTTACCACTTTGGCTATATTCAAGAAATACATCCTTACAGACCTTGAATTTTTGAAGGACCATTGACATGCAATTCGACTAAGATAAATATGTGATCTGTGTCTATATGTGAACCGACTTAACCCAACGATCAATAACCGGGTATATCTGTACAAAGTATATATATTCTTGATCAACGAAAAATTCTATGACGATTTATGCAGGTCCGTCTTTCTGTTGTAATCACTCTAGCGTCTAAACGAATTGATATAGATCGCCAAAAATTTCCATAAAGTTGTCTCTTGTCTGCAGGTCCGAAGATGAGCTTTATCGGTCCACTCACCAAATGTCTCAACTAAAAATTATTAATATCGGTCCACTTTTAACGGTTAACCCGGACCCATTTCCATACGTTGCGCGTAATTTTGTGCCAATCGAACACACTTTAAACCCTTTGCGAAAAATCGGACGAACACATATATGGGAGCTATATCTAAATCTGAACAGATTTCAATAAAACTTGACAGACGTTAGTCTATCCTAACTTTGGTACGTTGTGCAAAATTTCGTGCCAATCCGTTTAAATTTGACTTTTTGGTGCAACATTTGCCAAAAATCGGGTGAACATATATATGGGAGCTATATCTAAATCTGAACCGATTTCAATAAAACTTGGCACACGTTAGTCTATCCTAACTTCAGTGCGTTGTGCAAAATTTCGTGCCAATCCGCTTAAATTTGACTCTTTGGTGCACCATTTGCTAAAAATAGGACTAAAATATATATTTGGATGTATATATAAATCTGAACCGATTTTTCCCAATTTCAATAGGGTTCGTCCCTGGGCCAAAAAATGATCTGTGCCAAATTCCATCTCATTCGGATAATACATGCGACCTGAACTTTGTTTAACATGAACAGACGGACGGACGAGCAGACGGACATGCATTAATCGACTCAGAAAGTGATTCTATGCATATTCTCAAAAGAAGCCATGGGTCTATATCGTTTCCTTTTGCCTGTTACAAACATATGCACAAAGACATAATACCCCGTACCACAGTGTGGTGAAGGGTATAAATAGGATAATTGCTTCATAACTAGAAATGTTATGTATTTCTTGCAAAAGATTAACCTATTATCATACCCTACATACACATACGCCTCCCAACTTTAAATGTATCATTTTTTTTATTTACCACGGACATCACCCACAATCTCATAAAAATTTCAACAACAAGTTAATGATCAACATTTGTTTTCCTCTTCAATTTTCCTTGAAGTGACATCCTTACCGAATGACGTTGTAATATTTACTATTCGATTAAAAACTACTTTATTTAACGACACTGTTTCTTTATGTGATTTTAACTACGTTCTTGTTTTTTGTTTCTTCCTGCCTTCCTTCCTTTCATTGCAGCTAAAAAATCAAAATGCACGAAAAAAGTCACAACATGACCGAGGCATACATGACCGCAGCAAGGATATCAATACGCATAGTGTGACAACAAATGACATGTCCTTAAATAACTATACCAAGCATCCATAGGCTGGTGGACAACTGGTGGACGATGGATGCAAAGGATGATATGGAGTAATAACAAAAATACAAGCAACGAAACGACGATGGAGGCGAAGGAGGAGAAATATTTTTCGAATTGACAAATGTGAATCCAATTACTGTGGGCGAAAAAAGAGAGATGCGGCAACACGAACACCATACGTTCATTATGTAATCATAATCATTCATTCGGACAACACAGGACAACTGAAGAAGAAGCAGCAGAAGTATATTGGCAGGACATGTAAACACTTGGCGAAACATATATACACAGTAAGTCATCTACACTCACACATATATAGATCTTTTTTTCGGGAGGGGATCATATGCATCAAAAGTAGCATCGACAAAAAACATTTGCAACATGATTTCAGTGTGGTTGTGTGTTGTTGCACACAGATATGATGTTGCAACATCATCATCATAAGTAAAAAACCATATATCGGTGGCATCAGCATAGATATCCGTTCCAGAGACAAAATCAATAAAATCCTCATAGGACAACATCGAACAACCAAACGAATGAGCTCATCCGATCATTCGACGTATGAACTGATGATTGAGTTGTTGCTGTTGTTTGCTTGATTTGTTATAACTATGATATGTTTTCAGTTTATCCAACCATTTCCTTCCGTCTGTCCTACCATCCATCCTTCCGAGTGGCACCTACACTTTCCGACCAATGCAATATATGCGTAAAACGCACTACCTCCAACACATCCAAAAGGAAGTGTCAATGACTGGAATTGTCCAGCACTCTACACAGTCGCTCCACAATGTTTCGGTCCACACTATAAATTTTTGTTTTTCTTCTCTCTGCGAGGCTTCTGAGGGACGAGAAATTCTTGAAATGCTTTTATGTGTATGCAACTGTTTGTGTGGTCGTAATAATTTCATTTCATTGCATAATCTCATCGAAAATTGAATGTCTGTTGCTGTTATTTATCGACTTAACTGTCTGCCTACCACACCACACAGGCCTGAATGCAGGACGAAGATTTGGATGCTTTTGCTAACCGCAAATTTACAATGTTGTTCAGGTTAGGGCACTGTGGTTCGGATTGGAAAATATGCAGAGGAATTATTGGAAGACGGGTCAAAAGGTCCTTGAAAAAATATTCTTTAAAAAATCCACGCTTATTGGTCTAAAGGTCCTTGAAAAAATATTCTTTAAAAAATCCAAGCTTATTGGTCTAAAGGTGCTTGAAAAAATATTCTTTAAAAAATCCACGCTTATTGGTCTAAAGGTGCTTGAAAAAATATTCTTTAAAAAATCCACGCTTATTGATCTAAAGGTCCTTGAAAAAATATTCTTTAAAAAATCCACGCTTATTGGTCTAAAGGTCCTTGAAAAAATATTCTTTAAAAAATCCACGCTTATTGGTCTAAAGGTCCTTGAAAAAATATTCTTTAAAAAATCCACGCTTATTGGTCTAAAGGTCCTTGAAAAAATATTCTTTAAAAAAAAAAATATTCTTTAAAAAATCCACGCTTATTGGTCTAAAGGTCCTTGAAAAAATATTCTTTAAAAAATCCACGCTTATTGGTCTAAAGGTCCTTGAAAAAATATTCTTTAAAAAATCCACGCTTATTGGTCTAAAGGTCCTTGAAAAAATATTCTTTAAAAAATCCACGCTTATTGGTCTAAAGGTCCTTGAAAAAATATTCTTTAAAAAATCCACGCTTATTGATCTAAAGGTCCTTGACTCATAGTTATAACAAATCAAGCAAACAACAGCAACAACTCAATTCAGTTCATACATCAAATAATGGGTTTGGTTTTTTCGATGTTGTCCTATGAGGATTTTATTGATTTTGTCTCTGAAACGATATCTATGCTAATGCAGCCGATATATGGTTTTTTACTATGATGATGATGTTGCAACGTCATATATAT
>NW_026873844.1:0-15538 GCF_032173495.1 Musca vetustissima
TCTTTTTGGAGCAGATCTAGGATTTAGAAAAAAAAATTTAAAAAATATTTTGGATTATCAATTTTCAAGATAAATTTCCTGAATTTTTCTTCTCCTTTCCTACTTATTGTTAAACATTCATAAATCCTCATTTTGCTGCCTTCTACTTTGACAGTATAACTAAAGAAATAAAATTATAATCTAATCAAATCTGGGTAAATACAAAAATACGTTTACAGACATCTCACATTCACATGAGGATAACAAATATATAACACAGCACACATACACACACACACTCATATTCACATCGTTACAAACACAGAAGCAAAGTCGTGAATGGAATACCCAACGGCATATGACTGCACACAAATACTCACACAGGCACACACACATCGATAGGCTTTTAAATGAAAATTCATTCAATCAGTGATTGGATTTAAAGGCTTTTAACTGCGGATTTAAATTTTTATTAAAAAATTAGAGACCCCCTTATACCATTAATAGAGGATTTTCAAGAAATATTTTCAAAGGACAATCAAGGATTTAAAAAAAAAATCAAGGACCGTCCCACTAATATTTTTTTTATAAATAAAGGGGGTTTCTAGCTTGAATTTTTAAAGAGTATTGTTCAAGGTATATCCTATAGAAAAACCAGTGAGCGGAGCAGTATAGTCGGACGGGCCGACCATATGATACCCTACACAACTTCCACGAAAATCTAACTTTATGCGGTACTACATTCTGAGATTGGGTAATATTTCGCGATATTTGCACCCTCTTGACCGACTAGAGGTCAACAAATATTACAAATATTCAGTACATCTCTTATAATTACCGTGGGTTTTGTTGTGGTGTTCGGCCTTAAATTGTGGTCGATAGATCTACTCGAAAAATACAAAAAATTAAGTTTTCGGTCCACTTAACCCAAATATAATATTATGTCATCATTACCGAAAATATAGGCGTTGTCCTTGACCATAACGGAATCTCACGGAACATTTCAAAACGATCAGCGCTATATTGCCGTCCTCTAGTGTGATAATGGGTTGCTAATAATATCTGAATACCTAGACACCTGTAAATATTTACATGTAACTCCCACATCCGAGTACATACAACAATAGAATTGGTATCAATTTAAGGGTCAACGACTCTTCTTGGATATACTATCAACTTCTCGGGTCTATAACCTTCAGGAGTAAATATATACGCTATAGAATACAATTTTTTCATTTTTCACACAAAAGTCAAGGTCAATTTGAGCCGCTATATATTGACCGATCTTTATCAAAACAAGCATGCCTTTTCTTTGACCCGATCCCCTTCTCCATGTAAAAATTCGCGATGTTTGGGCCATAACTGCGGCCTCTGGAGCGACCAGAAAATCAGACAAAAGTAAAGTTTTTGGTCCATTTCATCCCCTAAATATTAGCCGATCTTTACCAAAAATAGGGGTCTTCATTAGGCAGAACCCATCCTACATGCAAAATTTCGTGAAGATTAGTCCATAACTGTGGCCTGTATCGTGAATGCAAATTATAATGGACAGACGGACGGACGGACACACATGTCTAGATCGACTCAGCTAGTCGAGATATGATGATCAGTATACTAAAAATTTGGGTCTAGGACCAATATTTCGCGGCGTTACAAACACTTAGGGCTGCACAAAGCTATAATACCCTGACAACATAGTTGTGTAGGGTATAAATATTCTGAGGGAGCTGAAGATTTTTTAAGAAAAAAAAAACCTTACTGTACTGACGAATTCTTTTTTATATAGGGTCCTAACTTTTTTTCTATTGAAAAAATATCTTCACGGTCCTGACGAAAACCACACGGTTCTGAAGACTTTTTCCATAGAAAAAAATAACTTTACGGTCCTGCCGAATTTTTTTCCATAGAAAAAAATAACCTCACGTTTCTGACGAATTTTTATCTATAGAAAAGAATAACCTCACGGTCCTGATGAAAAAATGTTTTTTTTTTCTATTGAAAAAATTTCCTCACGGTCCTGACGAATTTTCTATTGCAGAAAAAAAAATTTCACGGTTCTGACGATTTTTTTTTCTGTTGAAAGAAATAACCTCACGGACCTGAAGAATTTTCTTCTGTAGAAAAAATAACATCATGGTTCTGACGATTTTTTATGGAAAAAAAAATAATCTCACGGCTCTGACTCACGGTTCTGACGAATTTCTTCCTATAGAAAAAATAACCTCAGTGTCCTGACGATTTTTTTTTATAAAAAAATAACCTCAGGGTCCTGACGTTTTTTTATAGAAAACAAAAAATAACCTCAGTGTTCTGACGATTTTTTCTATAGAAAAAAATAACCTCAGTGTCCTGACGATTTTTTTTTATAAAAAAATAACCTCAGGGTCCTGACGTTTTTTTATAGAAAACAAAAAATAACCTCTGTGTTCTGACGATTTTTTCTACAGAAAAAAAATAACCTCAGGGTGCTGACGATTTTTTCTATTAAAAAAATAAACTCACGGTTCTGACGTTTTTTATGGAAAAAATAAATAAAAATAAACGGGTCCGACGATTTTTTCTATGGAAAACAATAACGTCACGGTCCTGTCGTTTTTTTTTTATAGAAAAAATTAACCCCACGGTTCTGACGAATTTTTATCTATAGAAAAGAATAACCTCACGGTCCTGATGAAAAAATGTTTTTTTTTCTATTGAAAAAATTTCCTCACGGTCCTGACGAATTTTCGATTGCAGAAAAAAAATTTCACAGTTCTGACGGTTCTGTTGAAAGAAATAACCCCACGGTCCTGAAGAATTTTCTTTTGTAGAAAAAATAACATCATGGTTCTGACGATTTTTTATGGAAAAAATAACCTCACGGCTCTGACTTCACGGTTCTGGCGATTTTTTTTCTATAGAAAAAAATAACCTCAGGGTCCTGACGATTTTTTTATAGAAAAAATAACCTCAGGGTGCTGACGATTTTTATTTCTATAGAAACAAAAAAAATAACTTCAGGGTCCTGAGCATTTTTATACCCTTCACCACACTATGGTACAGGATATTATTTCTATGTGCATATATTTGTAACAGGCAAAAATAATCGAGATAGACCCATGGTTCCTTTTGAGAATATGCATAGAATCACTTTCTGAGTCGATTTATGTATGTCCGTCCGTCCGTTCGTCTGTCCCTCCATGTATTTTTGTTAACAAAATACAGGACGCATTTATGATCCGATCTAGATGAAATTTGGCACAGGTCACTTAATTCGCCCAAGGACGAACCTTATTGAAATTGGAGAAAATCGGTCCACGTTTAGGCATAGCTCCCATATAAGGGTACCCCCAATTTTCGGTATTTTGAGGTTCTTTAGCGCGTTTTTTAACTGAATTCGCTGAAATTTGGTACTTTGAGTTCTTATTGGGAAGCAACTCTCTCCACTAAAAATTATAAATATAGGTCCATATTTTCGGATAGCTCCCATATAAGGGTACCTCCAAATTTGCGGTATTTTGGGTGTTTTGATCGCATTTTTCGACCGAATTCGCTGAAATTTGGTACGTTGAGTTCTTATTGGGTGGCAAATCTCCCTACTAAAAATTATAAATATAGGTCCATTTTTTTCGGGTAGCCCTCATATAAGGGTACCCCTAGTTTTCGTTATTTTGGGGTTCTTGGGCTCGTTTATTAACTGAATTCTCTGAAATTTTGTACATTGGGTTCTTATTGTGTACCAAATTACTCCACTAAAAATTATAAATATAGGTCCAGTCTTTCTGGTAGTGCCCATATAACGGTACTCCCAAATTTTTGGTATTTTGGGGTTCATGATCGTATTTTTCAAGTTCTTATTAGGTAGCAAATCTCTCCACTATAAATAATAAGTATAGATCCATTTTTTCGGGTAGACCCCATACAAGGGTAGCCCCCATATAAGGGTACCCCCCAATATTCGGTATTTTGGGGTTCATGAACGCGTTTTTCAACCAAATTCTTCGTAATTTGGTTTTTTGTAGTCGTATATGGTAACAGACCCCCCTTCCAAAAATTTAAAAATATTAATATTCGCCCCCTTTATCAAAACATGTAACCATTTAGAAGACTCAAACTGCAACGAAGAGGGAGCGGAAGATATCTTCAGCATGTCTTCATTAAAGCTTCCTAAATTTGAATTCCTCTACAGCGTTTTCTATTTGACTTGACGAAATAGGAAACTTCTATCCAGTAACCAAATAACATCTACGTGCGTACGACATACATTTCCAACGTCTGTGTGCGTGTCACACTGATCCTTGACTTTGTACCCTTTTTTAATTGGGCCATCACATTAATGTGACATCTGCTAACACTTTATATCCTTGGGCCAAACAATTTGTACTGTCCTTTTTTCCTGTGGCCACTTGTAAAATGACATCAATTGAACTCTGTGTGAAATGGTTTCTTTGGCTCTTCTTTTGTGAAAGATGACTTTCAAAAATGTCACAAATTTTTCAATGCATACCCTCAAGCAAGAATACAATTTCATGTCATGTAAGTGGTAGTCCTTAAGTATTTTGTGGTTTACAACTTTTGAGGAAAGTTCATCATTCAGAAGTTGAGTTTTCTTAATCTAACCACACAGAGATATGCAAAGACACACACACACACATACAAAGAAGCAACAAATTTTACAACTAGCCAAAGGCAATACAATTGCAAAATATTTGAAACTATAAAATGTCAGAAATTTGCAATTGATCGTATGTGCTAAATGATATATGTTGGGGACAAGTCTGTGTGTGTGAGTGGGCATGTAGCTCACACATACCCTTATATTAGGAAAATATTTGCTTTAAGAATCTTTGAAAAATATTCTTTAAAAATGCACACTAAAGAAAATTAACCTTTTAACTGAAAATAAATCTCCTCTTTTATTCCAAAAATTTTCCTGGAATTTCTATTTTTAATTTATTTCCCCGAATATCGGCAAAAAAAAGTTCAAGTTCATACAAAATATCATGGTATATTCAGCATCCACAAATTTCCATGAAATCCAATCAAAAAAAGCTATGCAAGACCCCAAAGGCAAGCAACCCAATTAAATCTGCACTCAAATAACAACAGCCGAAGCAGCATCAACTAACCAACCAACCAGGCACAGCCAGTCAATGAAAACCGCTTAACCTCAATTTCAAGCGCACATTACTTAATATTATTTACCTCCAGTCAGCAGCAGCGAACAACAACAACAGCAAGCAACCACAAAAATATAAAAAAACAACAACAAGTATTGCTCATTGGTATGTAATGAAATTTGAAGAGCAAAAATACCTTAAAATTTTTGGTAAAAAGCCACAAAAATGTTAAGATTGCACGAAATCTAAACAGCAACAACAACAACAGCAGCAACATGAGGAAAAACTCCAAAAAGAAAAATGAAAAACAAAAAAAAATACAAACTAACTTGTTTTATGACCAAACATTTTTAACCCAATTTTTGAGATGGAGGTGAGTGGGAGGTTGGTAACAAAATGTCCAAAGTATCGAAGTTTATTTTTACCCAGCTAATTGAAGGTGGACGAGGAGGTGGTGGTGGCGTACGTATTAAACCACACACTAGAATCTATCGAAAACCTACAATAATCCGCTTGAATTTTGTGCACGTTTATATGTGTGTCATTGTGTATGTGTGAGTGCCTGTGTGTGTAGGAGTTTCAAAACAACCAATTCATAAATCCCAATATTGTATGCGACCGCAAGTGGCAAATGGCACATAGCATTCGGGTTTCCAATAACATTGTCTCTCTCTCGTAATGAAACGAAACGACTCGGTTTGGTTGCTGTGAGGTTATGTGCAACCCGTTTACTAAATCCGCGTGATTCATGACCTCAGACAAAGAGTCGTCGTCGCGTTAAGCCGTACAAAAATACGAGCATTTATGGCATGCTAGCTTTGAGAGATGGAATTTGGAATTAAGAATTTCAATGACAGATTAGGGGTACAAAGAAATTAAGGACTGTGGGAGGTATTTTGGGCACTAAAAGTAATCGATATATAGAATTAGAATTTAAGGACAAAAAATCTATAAAAAAATACATAGTCCCAAAAAATACAAGGAAAGTAGTAAAGTCGGATGGGGCCGACTATATAATTCCCTTCACCACTTTGTGTATAATCAACAGATGAATCCTCAAAGACGTCGCAAAGGACCAGTAAAATGAAATTGGATCCCTAAATATGTCATTCTGCAACCGATACTAAATTTGTAATTTGGTCAGATATAGAAGCTATATCTAAGTCTGAACCGATTTTCAGGAAACTTAACACACATCATTCTAGACCTAATTCCTTACGCTGAGCCAAATTTTGTGCAAACCGAAAGATATTAATATATATGGGAGCTATATCTAAATCTGAACCGATTTTCACGAAACTTGGCAAACATCATTCTAAACCTTAATCATTACGCTGTGCAAAATTTCGTGCAAATCAAAAGATGTCCAGGGACTTTAGTGGACTATTTAGCTAAAGTCGGGCGAAGCTGTATATGGGAGCTATATCTAAATCTGAACCGATTTTCAGAAAACTTAACACTAATTTCTAGAGCTATCCCAAATTTCATGGAAATCGAAAGATATTAAGGGACTTTGGTACACCATTTAGCTTAAATCGGACGAAAATATATATGGGAGCTATATATAAATCTGAACCGATTCTCACGAAACTTAACACACATCATTCTAGGCCTAATTTATTACGCTGTGCTACATTTCGTGCAAATTGAAAGATATATGGGGACTTTGATGCACCATTTACATTAAATCGGACGAAAATATATATGGGAGCTATATCTAAATCTGAAGCGATTTTCGGGAAACTTAACACGCATCATTCTAGAGCAAATTCATTACGCTATGCCAAATTTCGTGCAAATCGAAATATATATATAGGGACTTTGGTATACCATTTACATAAAATCTGACGAAAATCTATGCATATTCTCAAAAGGACCCATGTGTCTTTCTCCTTTTGCCTGTTACAAACATATGCACAAAGACATAATACCCTGTACCACAGTGTTGTGAAGGGTATAAAAAGAAAACAATCGGGGTTAATTTCGGCCGGACCGAAAATATCTGAAAGAACCTTACCACTTACAAATTACAGCCACCTCCGTGGGGAATTGTAGTCACTTCGACCGGGACCTTTATATGAGAGATTTGTCGAAAAAAATGGGATATATATCGAAAAACCTTCTGCAAAGATGTTTTCCAGCTACTTTGATTAGAAAAATGCAATCTTAAAAATATCAAAAATTGAGCGGAATCTTTATATAAGATATATATCAAAGTAAGTATATACTTTGATGGATTATTTTCTGCAAGGTGATGTTCACCCTTCAAGAATCCGAGATGCCACTTTACAAACCTTCGATTTGAAAACTTTCCAAGGACTATGAAAATGTCTAAAATGAGTATTGGGTCAAAAGAACTACCAAAAGGGAAGAAGAAATTATTCATCCTTCAAGAACTCAGGATAATAAATTACAGCTACTAAGTCTGTAATCTGGACCTATATACTTATATGGATCATTTTCTGCAAGGTGACCCTTCAAAAATTCGAGATGCCAGATTACAGCGCTTTCGATTTGAAAATTTCTCTAAAATGGAGTTTGGGTCAAAATATCTACCAAAAGGTAAGAAGAAATTCTTCACCCTTCAAGAACTCAGCTACTAAGTTTGTAAACTTGCCCTATATACCATCAAAATAACAGGTAGAACCTTTATATAGGTATCAGTTTAAAATATGGACCTGCAGCCTTCCCATAAAATGCGGCTATAGCTTTCAAAATAACAAAAATGACCAGGGATTTTTATATGAGGGCGGATAGACAGCAGAGTCCAGACCGCTGGTTGATTGATATCGGGCTTCGATGCATTCCTCTTCCGTGTTCCGGTTCTCAGAGCAACACAAATGTTGCCAGATCACTTAGCGATCTGAACCATTGAGACACTTGTTGCGGGTTGATATTTCGTATTCTTAGATCGTTGAATATTGTCTGTCGCGGCTTTTGGATGTACACCATCTAACGCATGATACAGGGTTTTGAATCGGAATTAGGAAATAGGAATATATATTTATTCCATACTGAATGTGAGATCTTCTTTGAGGTCGAATAGTCCAGCTTGGGTCTGTGGTTTGTCATTCATATTTAGCATGGGCAAAAATATACAAGATGCCGTACTATCTGCTTACCTTGTACAGACCTCCTTGGCTATGTAGTCTTGTATGCCGCTAGAGAATTATTCTCAATAGACAAATAATTCGACAGTCTTCGACTGAGACCTACCATATATATTCAGTGTTGTCCATGAATATCCGTTTAAAGCAATGGAGAAATATTAAGATCGCACAATGTCCGTGATATTCTATGCGGCCTAAGACAGTAGTTTACCATACTCCACCTTTGTGGTCCACAAATATTATTACTAGAAATTGAAGAAATATGTTTTGGTGGACCCAGGTCTGAGGTCTGCTATGGTGTGCTCCGCTAATATTAGTACTACATAATAGAATATGTTCAGACCGTCCAGGGTCTGTAGAGGTTCTATAAGGCACATCTCTTTTCACCTATAGTGTAAACAACAGGGAATTTCTTGCACGCCACTACGCTAAATACACATACCACATAAATACAGATACCACGTATTTAGCGTCGATGTAATTCGGAATCCAGACATCCTGGATTTGATAGTGAAAACCTTCAAACATATTTACAATCACAGAATCTGTCTATTTGTGTATTAACAAGTAAAAAAGTGTCAGTCGGTGTTGCCGACAGATATATCCCCCTCAGCCTGTGGATTTATTGGATTTATAAATATAAAAAAAATTGACGATTTGTGGGGTCCAGAAATAATCGACCATTCGGTCCCAAAGGTTGTATAAAGTTTGGTTCAAATCGGATAGTCCGTTCGACTGATATTATAAAATTAATATATGGCACATTTGACCATTCGGTGATGGAGGTACGAGAAGGAGTGGACCGATATTTCCTATCTTCAAACTCGAACTCAGCGTGGAAGAAATATTATGATGCTCTGATACTCTGAGAAAATGCACTTTGATTAGAAAACTGGGATATTAACATCAATATAACAAAATCCAGTAAGGAAAGTAGTAGCTGCGGACGGGGTCGAATATACGATACCCTTCACCACTATGGGTATATTAACATGAAATTGGATGAACTAAAATATGTGACCTTTATCTAAATGTGAACCGATTTAGATCAATCCATAAACATGTCATTCGTTTGTTACAATGGGACAAAACTATGTAAATCGATTTAAAGCAAATATCAATCGGTCATCCGTTAAATATTTAGACCCCAATTAAACGGAAGTCGGTCGGAAATATATGTATATGGGCTTCTACACACATCATTCTAGACTCAGTTTAGTACGCTTTGCCAAATTTCGTGCAAATCGGAAGATATATAGGGACTTTGGTACACCATTTACATTAAATCGGTCGAAAATATATATGGGAGCTATATCTAAATCTGAAGCGATTTTTTCCAATTTCAATAGGGTTCGTCCTTGAGCAAAATAGACGAGCTGTGCCAAATTTCATCCAATTCGGATTATAAATGCGACCTGTACTTTGTTTACAATTTAACATAGACAGACGGACGGATGGACATGCATAAATCGACTTAGAAAATGATTCTAAGCATATTCTCAAAAGGAACCATGTGGCCAATAAGCAGAGCCTACACAAATACCACGAAAATCGAACTTTATGCGGCTCTTTATTCTGAGCCTGGGCAATATTTCGCATTATTTGTACCCTCTTGCCCAATTATGGGGCAACAGCTCCACTTTCTAACCCTGGCATATTTTTCAAATCTTGTTTTCTCGAGGTGAATATTACGCCATAAAATAAAAATTTGGTCACATTAGGTTTTGGTTGACTAAACCCGCGGAATATTGGCCGATCATCATATAAGCAGTATCTAAGTTCTAAGTATTTGGCTAGATCCCCTTCACCGTGTAAAATATAGAGACTAGAAAATCTGACAAAAATAAAGTTTTAGGGTTCATGGCATCCCCTAAATATCATCTCAACATCACGGAAAATTATAGGCGTCGTTCATGACCATAACGGGAACTTCGTGTAAAATCAGCGCGCCCTCTAGTGGTTCATTGACCAGCTAAATATTGACCTCTTATTCTTTGGCCATATTCCCTTTCTGGTGTACAATTTTACTGTTTCCGGTTATAATTGTGGCCCCTAGAGATGAGTTAGCCAACAATACAAATGCAAACTGCTATGATTATATTGGATATACGCATAGAACCGTTGTGAGAGTAATTTTCGCTCTCCCGGTACAGATCGTGTATACAAAGCACGATGGGTATACTTAATATTAAATTGGGGAAATAGAAATCCATTAGGCCGGTCGTCGAAAATGTCAATAAAATCGGAGAAAATATCGAAGTTGACCGGCATGTTAGCAGTCGTAACATCGTCCAGAAGCAAAAAATCGACCATAAAATTGTTTTAAACCATTTACACAAAGCTGAATTCTAGAAGAAGCTCGATGTTTGAGTACTACACCAATTAACAGAAAAAAATAGGATGGATCGAATTTCCATTTACGAAGCCTTGGCCAAACGGAATGAGATAAACCCATTTCTTATACGGATGGTGACTGGAGATGAGAAATGGATCACTTACAATAATTGTGTGCGAAAACGATCGTGGTTAAAGAGCGGTAAGCACCTGACTAACGGTCAAACCAGGACTAACGACCAGGAAGGTTCTGCTATGCATTTGGTGGGACTGGATGGCAAAATGTTGATTAATATCGGGTAGAAAGAACTATAGAGGGCTAGGACCTTTAAAAATGGAACATTTGAAAACTCAAAGTCTAATATATCGAAATTTCAAATTATGGTTACTTCCGTCCGAAATTGAGGACTATTCTGAAGCAAATAACAATTTTCACCAGAACAATTACACAATCTTGCTCATATATGTTACGCTGTTCAATTTTTGTGTAATTTCGATTCTCTATTAGCTGCAAATGAGACATCTAAACTATATTTTGTAAGAAAGGTACCCAATGACGTAAATCGAAAGGCTTTTTGTATTAATTTTAGTTGAAATTGGATACTGGTTTCCCATTATATTGCACATTAACAATCGACCTGCTTCAAATATAATAGCATTCACCTAACAGGATATTACTATTCATATGTTCATAAAAACATTGTTTGTTGTTGCCATAACTCCACCATGCAATAACTCCACCACTCCTAAATATGATGATTGGCCAACGATCTTTTGGGAATGTCTTCAATCTGGCCATCAATCTCTGCCATCTCATCGATTAATTGCCTGCCACTCTCATTTCCACTAATTGGCCAATCAACCGTGAAAAAAGTAACCGCAACTTTTTATTTTCATAATTGAATTGACATACTTTCTTTGCGGATTTTTTTAAATATGGCAAAATATTATTGACAAGTTTTCTTCGAGTCATGTTTTGCAAAAAAAAAAAGTTTTAAGGCGTAACAACATGTTGAACATGAGGGGAACAAATAAATATTTGTAACAGCAGGTTAACTGGACTCATCTAGCCAACGGCCATGCGATTTACTATAAAATGCTCCATTGGTTTGTAATTAATTTCCTGTTACACGCAGTACGACAAGTTGTTATTGCTATCAAACCTCTTTTTGGGTTGTAATGATGTTTGATGCAACCAACTTCATTAGGAGGTTGTTTATTTGTATCATACTTCTTTTTGGGTTTGCAATGTTGTTTGATGCAACCCCATCCAACTGGCAGGTTAACTTTTTTTCGTTAAACCTGTTTGCTGTTGTCAACATTATAGCGGAATTTATTTTCAAATTGGAATTTTGTGACATATTTCTTTGTTAGTTAGGTTGAGTGGGTAGTTAGGTGGTTCGGTGGCTGCTTTGGTGGGTTTCCTTTGTTTGCTGGCTAACCTCAATTTATAGCGGGCAAGCAAACCACAATAGAAATTCAGATTGATGGTATTTATGGCCTCCATTGTATGGTGTAGTGGAGGGTATATTAAATTTGTCATGGTGTTTGTACAACAATATAATATTCACGGAAGACACATTGAAGTTGCATTGCGGCAAGGCCCTTCTCCGTTCGTCTTAGACCCAGTCGATTCAGCCATGTTCGTTCGTCTATCTCTTGAACTCACGACAGAGCACGAATTATTACAGATAGAGCTTTAATCTTTGCACAAACATTGCTACTACTTCCAGGATGTTTGGTATTGAAAATTGGAATATTGGGTCCACGTTTGAGTAAAATCCCTATATAATTGTATCGCCCGATTTTCGATATTTTTAAGGCTTTAGACGCGAAGAGCTTTCAATTCTGTTTTTGGGGGGTAAACCATTTCTTCTCACCAACAAAATCGGTATAAATCCTCGTGTAATATTAGGCTCCATAGGCTGTTATTTGGCATTCCGGGTTCTTGATGGGTGAAAAAATCACGTTCTGTTATATGTACCATATAGAAGTTCCGCACCTTTTTCGGTATTTTGAAGGATTTTACCATTGTTTGAAAAAATATTCCCGACCCATGTTAGGGGTTTTGATGGCCCTAGACGCATTTTCCAAACGAAAAGCCTATAATTCGACATTCCAAGCATTTGTCGGGGTACAAATTCCTTCGCAAAAAAATAATACAGGTTCATGTTTTGCTATAGCCTCCATTTAATAGTCCCGGTCCATTTTAGGTATTTAAAGGTCCCTGGGAAATTTTACAACCGAAGTGTCTGTCCATGATGGGTCCTAGCCGAATTTTCTACCCGACTAAATTAGAAATCCCCCTGGCATAGTCTTCATTTAATAGTCCCGACCGATTTTAGGTAGTTAAAGGTCCCTGCCGCAATTTGCGATCAAAGGATCAGCCCTTGGTGCATCATTCCAAGCATTTGTCGGGGTACAAATTCCTTCGCAAAAAAATAATACAGGTTCATGTTTTGCTATAGCCTCCATTTAATAGTCCCGGTCCATTTTAGGTATTTAAAGGTCCCTGGGAAATTTTACAACCGAAGTGTCTGTCCATGATGGGTCCTAGCCGAATTTTCTACCCGACTAAATTAGAAATCCCCCTGGCATAGTCTTCATTTAATAGTCCCGACCGATTTTAGGTATTTAAAGGTCCCTGCCGCAATTTGCGATCAAAGGATCTGTCCTTGGTGGATCCTAGCCGAATTTTCAAATAGATTATGCTATAAATCACCCTGGCAGAGCCTTCATTTAATATTTCCGGTCCATTTTAGGTATTTAAAGGTCCCTGGCGCATTTTCCGGCCGAAGTGTCTGTCCTTGGTAAAACCTAGCCGAATCTTAAATCCGACTAAACAAGAAAACCCCCTGGCAGTGCATCCATTTAATAGTCCCGGCCCCTTTTTGGGTACTTATAGGACCCTGGCGCATTTTCCAACTGATGGGTCCTTGATGGGTCCCAAAAGAATTTTCTATTCGACTCCATTTCATATTCCCGGCTCATTTTATAATCCCGCCCATTTTAGAAATGTAAAGGTTCCTACCGCATTTTCCCAACGAAGTGTCTGTCCATAATGGATCCTCCATTTAATAGTCCCAGCCCATTTTAGGTATTACAAGGTCCCTGGCGCATTTTCCGACCGTAGTGTCTAACCTTGGTGGATCCTAGCCGAATTTTAAATCCAACTCCATTTAATATTCCCGCCCCATTTTAGATATTTAAAGGTTCCTACCGCATTTTCCAAACTTCAACCCGACTAGACTAAAAATACATAGCCTCCATTTAAATGTCCCGGCTCATATTTTGGTATTTAAAGGGCCCTGTAGCATTTTTCAACAGTCCTTGGTGAGTCCTAGCCGAATTTTCAACCCGACTACTTTTAATAGTCCCTGCATATTTGAGGAGAGAATTTACAATGCAGGACCATGTTTTGACATAGCCCTACATATGAGGGTCCCCATCAATTTCAGTGGTTCTGTAGGCAAACCTCACAATGGAGGGTATTACAAATTCAACCCGTTCAAACTTAACAGCATGATTACTTGCTATCGTGTAGGTTGGTTAGTTTGTTAGCCACAACAGCTTCGTCTTGTGGCCTGTTTACGATTGTTTACCACTGCCACAGCCGTTGCTGCCGCTACTTCTGATGCTTCTGTCGGTGTTATTATTCTTTCTGCTTTAATATCTTTGTTAACGGAATTTGCCAGCAAGCCACCCACCGAACATTAAATGCCACTTCGTAATGGCAAATAATTTGTCATCAGGCTCAAATATTTGGGACACATGCCATACCACTCCCATGATTCGTAGGTAGGTAGGTTCGGCTGGATCATAAAGTATGGCCAAAATGTAGTTGTATTTATTTGACGTTAGCATTAACTTGAGCCCTAAGTGGCATGATAACCAACAAGCTGTAAATTGAGAAGTGTGGAGAAACCGAAGCAACAACGGACTGAAGCTGTGTTCTGGCCACAGCAGCCTCAATGTCAGTTTCTACGAAAAATGAAACTCTTCGGAATATCTGGCAATGGCAGGGTAATTAACAACATGCGTATTGTGCTTAAGCGTGTTGAAGTAATGTTGTCCGCCCTCCCTTCCTCTTCTTCACATTTCAAATCGAATCCCTATTTTATGGCCACTTTAGCTCGTCAACAAGATCTCTGGCGGTGTTGTTGGTCCTCTGGAGAGCTTTGGTGGCATCATTTGCCTTATCGACTTTTGTTTTCTTATTTATTCCAAAAGGTAAGGATATAAACAAAACCTTATTGTTGTCCCGCCACCTTCATCCCCACCACTAACAACAGCCTGTCATTGTTGTTGTTGCCTGTCATCAACAACTCTGCCATACTCTAAAGAGAAAATTGTTGTACGCCCGGCACACTTTACGGTTATTGCGGTTTTATAGTTTGTGGTATTGGTGGGATGCGATGCCGCCGTTGATGGGATTTTTTCCGTTTTCTGCAGATTTTGCCAGGCTGTCCATTTGATTTTTGCTCTCCCTCGTACACACACACCGACAAAATTTAATTACTTTATTTATATTTGTGTAATTAAGCATAAATTTGAACATAAATACTTCGTCTTCTACAGCTTCGTACTTTTGGTTACGAATTGCGTTAAATTTGCGACCAGACCAGGCTGTGGCTTTTCTTGTGGCTTTGTTTTTGTGGAGATAATGGTGCTAAGGTAGCCCGTAGTAATTAAGGATAAGACATTTTAATGGCATCTTAAAATCGTATAAAATTTAAATACCGACAACAACAACAGCAAATGGAGAGAGAGAGGAATTAATAAATTTTAAGCCTATTTAAAGTGTGACAGTTAGAAGTAATCGTTACGAATGGGGAATTGATGAGACTGGGTGAATTTCTAAACGAGAGGGATACTTTGTGAAGAAAATATGCAAATAAATAAGCTGTAACGTTCAGCAGGACTGATATAAATAATGTTTCAGTACAATTTAGTACCAAATTTCATGATTCGAGCCGTATAGTTCCACCCAAATACAAATTTAGTACCATTTAACAC
>NW_026873845.1:0-15260 GCF_032173495.1 Musca vetustissima
TTGTGGATGGTTATATTGTTGTTGTTGATATGGAGAGAGATAGTTTTGATGGTAAAACCGTTCATGTGAATAATATCTTTGGTGCTGGCGGCTTAATTTCAGGGAGTGTTTTTTTAACTTTCTTATTAATTTTGTGGTCTGCAGCGCAGCACCCCTGTTAAACTAAATCCTCAGTTTCAATGGCACCAAAACATTTTGCCAAAATTAATAAAAAAAAAATATTTAAATTAATTAAAAAATTTATATATAAATAAAAAAAATTATACATTAGGTACATTGCTGCCATAGCAGTCGCCCACATTTTGGAAACAAAAATAGATGACATGAGTATTATAACCTAATTTGTCACATGGTTAAAGTTTTAAAAATGGAGCCTCTTACCACTGCCATGTCGCCTTTTAATTTATTCAATTCCTTTAAATTTTTTTTTTGAATGCTTTTAAAATTTATTTTGAGTCCTTATTAGATTTTTTTCAATTTGCGAAGATTTCTTATCCTTAGCAGATTTTTGACTTTTACAAAGTGTTTTTTCTGCTTTTAATGGATTTTTTTTAATTTACGAAATGATGTTTGCACACATCAATCAAAAATATTCGAACTCGTGCACTGTCCACTATTTTCAAATTTCCTCAGGGGAAGAGAAAAATTAAAAAGCGTCCCACCAGCTACAAATGGGGGAGAAGAAAAAAGTATGAACTCAAAACGGAACGCAGACAAATTTACATGGGTAATGGTAACAAATGGCTCGTATATATATATATATATATATATATATATACCCTATAGGGAAATGAACCAATTTTAAACTAACTTTAAACTAATTTTAAAATAGTCACTACTAGTCCATTTATCGATTATTTTTCTTTGGACCAATTGACTATTTTAACATGGCGATGATCGCGGTAGTAGTCAGTAACTTTTCAACTGGTTACAAACTAGTTATTTTTGACCGATTTATAGTTACATTAAAAAAATGCAGATAGTCATCGGTCTAAAAGAGATTAATTTGTATGTAGAATTTTCGAAATGACTTTTAGTTGGTATATGTTAATATAACTATTTACTAACTTAACTTGGCTAATTTGTAATTATACCAATACAATATACAATTTCAGTTTAGAATTCAATATATTTTATTATTAATAGTTGGAAATTATATACATAGGTGGAAGTACATAAAATATGCCAAATCAATAATTCATCACAGAAAATTTATATAAATGACTGACTTATAGTTGTTTTTTTATGCATATGTTGTGAAAGTGGCGTTTTTTAATAATATGCAATGCTTTTTGGAGCTCTTTCTCTGGATCCACTGGAAGTGATTGCAGGGCGTCCATAAGGCACTCGAAAACATTTTGGAAATTTGTTAGGTAGGCTGATGAACATCTGAAATATAGTGAAATTAAAATTCCAATTAGAATAGTTGGTTTAATTTATATAATAAATTACTTACTTAAATTCATTCTGATGCGTTTCACTGACTTTGGCGGGGACTCCATGTTTTTATTGGATGATTTTGTTATAAATTTTACAAATATTCTGTATATGTGCTACAAATTAAAAGAAATATGTATCTATATTTACTTCTTCTCTTTGCTTCTTACATAATTTTCTACGATGTGACTTGATAGGTAACATTTCAATTATATTATTAAAACACTTACCAATTTATTTTTAATTTCACACTTAAAGAGCACAATTATAATTAATTACGATTTACACGTCTTCACTCTCCGAAGTTTCAAACAGAATGATTTTTCTTCATCTTTGCATTCGGTGTTGTTGTGTGGAATGCAATTCTAACGGTTTCTTGGTTTGCGTGTGTTATGTTTTTGATGACATGAACATATTTTTGGTTTCAATGTGGTTGAGTCTTAGATGACTTTCTAGCTAATTTATAATCAGTTGAATAATAATTTCTTTATAACTAAACATTTTGTAAACTAGTTGATGAAAGTCCTACAGGGTATATATAGTTGTGTCTTAACACTGTGGTACCAGATTAATGTCTGTTCATTTTTTTATTTACGATTTTTTAATTTAACAGTATGTTAAATGTTATGAACGAATACTCATGATAATCAAGAAAGGAATTCATAAAAATGTAAATACATATTCATTGAAATATAAATGAATTTTTCTATATTTTAGTTTCTAAAAAGGATCAAAATTTCAAATACGAAATGTATTTAAATGTTTGTTGTATATATATATATATATATATATAGTTGTGTCTTAACACTGTGGTACCAGATTAATGTCTGTTCATTTTTTTATTTTCGATTTTTTAATTTAACAGTATATTAAATGTTATGAACGAATACTCATGATAATCAAGAAAGGAATTCATAAAAATGTAAATACATATTCATTGAAATATAAATGAAATTTTCTATATTTTAGTTTCTAAAAAGGATCAAAATTTCAAATACGAAATGTATTTAAATGTTTGTTGTATATATATATATATATAGTTGTGTCTTAACACTGTGGTACCAGATTAATGTCTGTTCATTTTTTTATTTTCGATTTTTTAATTTAAAATGAAAATAAAGAAAGGAATTCATAAAAATGTAAATAGATATTCATTGAAATATAAATGAAATTTTCTATATTTTAGTTTCTAAAAAAGGATCAAAATTTCAAATACGAAATGTATTTAAATGTTTGTTGTAGGACTACCGATTCTCAGGTGCTGCAAGCGTAGGTCCTGGCTTTCTGGTGCGCACTGCTGTTGTTGGGGGATATCGTTTTGTTGTTGCTGATGCATTTGCGATTGGTTTGATTGCTGATTTTGTTGTGGATGATGATGTTGTTGTTGGTATTGGGGATGATAATAAATAGAAATAGATTGATGATGGAAATAGTATTGCTGTCGCGGATGGTGTTTTTGTTGCGGATGATGTTGCTATTGTTGTGGATGGTTATATTGTTGTTGATATATTTATATATATATATATATATATATATATATATAGTTGTGTCTTAACACTGTGGTACCAGATTAATGTCTGTTCTTTTTTATTTTCGATTTTTTAATTTAACAGTATATTAAATGTTATGACCGAATACTCATGATAATAAAGAAAGGAATTCATAAAAATGTAAATAGATATTCATTGAAATATAAATGAAATTTTTTATATTTTAGTTTCTAAAAAGGATCAAAATTTCAAATACGAAATGTATTTAAATGTTTGTTGTAGGACTACCGATCCTCTGGTGCTGCAAGCGTAGGTCCTGGCTTTCTGGTGCGCACTGCTGTTGTTGGGGGATATCGTTTTGTTGTTGCTGATGCATTTGCGATTGGTTTGATTGCTGATTTTGTTGTGGATGATGATGTTGTTGTTGGTATTGGGGATGGTAGTAAATAGGAATAGATTGATGATGGAAATAGTATTGCTGGTGCGGATGGTGTTGCTGATGTTGTTGTTGCGGATGGTGTTGATGGTAGTGTTGTTGTGGATGGTTATATTGTTGTTGTTGATATGGAGAGAGATAGTTTTGATGGTAAAACCGTTCATGTGAATAATATCTTTGGTGCTGGCGGCTTAATTTCAGGGAGTGTTTTTTTTAACTTTCTTATTAATTTTGTGGTCTGCAGCGCAGCACCCCTGTTAAACTAAATCCTCAGTTTCAATGGCACCAAAACATTTTGCCAAATTTAATAAAAAAAATATTTAAATTAATTAAAAAATGTATAAATAAATAAAAAAAATTATACATTAGGTACATAGCTGCCATAGCAGTCGCCCACATTTTGGAAACAAAAATAGATGACATGAGTATTATAACCTAATTTGTCACATAGTTAAAGTTTTAAAAATGGAACCTCTTACCACTGCCATGTCGCCTTTTAATTTATTCGATTCCTTTAAATGTTTTTTGAATGCTTTTAAAATTTATTTTGAGTCCTTATTAGATTTTTTTCAATTTGAGAAAATTTTTTATTCTTAGCACATTTTTGACATTTACAAAGTGTTTTCTCTGCTTTTTATGGATTTTTTTTTAATTTACGAAATGATGTTTGCACACATCAATCAAAAATATTCGAACTCGTGCACTGTCCACTATTTGCAAATTTCCTCAGTGGAAGAGAAAAATTAAAAAGCGTCCCACCAGCTACAAATGGGGGAGAAGAAAAAAGTATGAACTCAAAACGGAACGCAGACAAATGTACACGGGTAATGGTAACAAATTGCTCGTATATATATATATATATATATATATATAGTTGTGTCTTAACACTGTGGTACCAGATTAATGCCTGTTAATTTTTTTTATTTTCGATTTTTTAATTTAACAGTATGTTAAATGTTATGAATGAATACTCATGATAATCAAGAAAGGAATTCATAAAAATGTAAATACATATTCATTGAAATATAAATGAAATTTTCTATATTTTAGTTTCTATAAAAGGATCAAAATTTCAAATACGAAATGTATTTAAATGTTTGTTGTATATATATATATATATATATATATGTATATATAGTTGTGTCTTAACACTGTGGTACCAGATTAATGTCTGTTCATTTTTTTATTTTCGATTTTTTAATTTAACAGTATATTAAATGTTATGAACGAATACTCATGATAATCAAGAAAGGAATTCATAAAAATGTAAATACATATTCATTGAAATATAAATGAAATTTTCTATATTTTAGTTTCTAAAAAAGGATCAAAATTTCAAATACGAAATGTATTTAAATGTTTGTTGTATATATATATATATATGTATATATAGTTGTGTCTTAACACTGTGGTACCAGATTAATGTCTGTTCATTTTTTTATTTTCGATTTTTTAATTTAAAATGAAAATAAAGAAAGGAATTCATAAAAATGTAAATAGATATTCATTGAAATATAAATGAAATTTTCTATATTTTAGTTTCTAAAAAAGGATCAAAATTTCAAATACGAAATGTATTTAAATGTTTGTTGTAGGACTACCGATCCTCAGGTGCTGCAAGCGTAGGTCCTGGCTTTCTGGTGCGCACTGCTGTTGTTGGGGGATATCGTTTTATTGTTGCTGATGCATTTGCGATTGGTTTGATTGCTGATTTTGTTGTGGATGATGATGTTGTTGTTGGTATTGGGGATGATAGTAAATAGAAATGGATTGATGATGGAAATAGTATTGCTGTCGCGGATGGTGTTTTTGTTGCGGATTATGTTGCTATTGTTGTGGATGGTTATATTGTTGTTGATATATTTATATATATATATATATATATATATATATATATATATAGTTGTGTCTTAACACTGTGGTACCAGATTAATGTCTGTTCTTTTTTATTTTCGATTTTTTAATTTAACAGTATATTAAATGTTATGACCGAATATTCATGATAATAATCAAAGGAATTCATGAAAATGTAAATAGATATTCATTGAAATATAAATGAAATTTTTTATATTTTAGTTTCTAAAAAAGGATCAAACTTTCAAATACGAAATGTATTTAAATGTTTGTTGTAGGACTACCGATCCTCTGGTGCTGCAAGCGTAGGTCCTGGCTTTCTGGTGCGCACTGCTGTTGTTGGGGGATATCGTTTTGTTGTTGCTGATGCATTTGCGATTGGTTTGATTGCTGATTTTGTTGTGGATGATGATGTTGTTGTTGGTATTGGGGATGATAGTAAATAGAAATGGATTGATGATGGAAATAGTATTGCTGTCGCGGATGGTGTTTTTGTTGCGGATGATGTTGCTATTGTTGATAGTAGTGTTGTTGTGGATGGTTATATTGTTGTTGATATATTTATATATATATATATATATAGTTGTGTCTTAACACTGTGGTACAAGATTAATGTCTGTTCATTATTTATTTTCGATTTTTTAATTAAACTGTATATTAAATGTTATGAACGAATACTCATGATAATAAAGAAAGGAATTAATAAAAATGTAAATAGATATTCATTGAAATATAAATAAAATTTTCTATATTTTAGTTTCTAAAAAAGGATCAAAATTTCAAATACGAAATGTATTTAAATGTTTGTTGTAGGACTACCGATCCTCAGGTGCTGCAAGCGGATCAAAATTTCAAACACGAAATGTATTTAAATGTTTGTTGTAGGACTACCGATCCTCTGGAGCTGCAAGCGTAGGTCCTGGCTTTCTGGTGCGCACTGCTGTTGTTGGGGGATATCGTTTTGTTGTTGCTGATGCATTTGCGATTGGTTTGATTGCTGATTTTGTTGTGGATGATGATGTTGTTGTTGGTATTGGGGATGATAGTAAATAGAAATGGATTGATGATGGAAATAGTATTGCTGTCGCGGATGGTGTTTTTGTTGCGGATGATGTTGCTATTGTTGATGGTAGTGTTGTTGTGGATGGTTATATTGTTGTTGATATATTTATATATATATATATATATATATAGTTGTGTCTTAACACTGTGGTACAAGATTAATGTCTGTTCATTTTTTATTTTCGATTTTTTAATTAAACTGTATATTAAATGTTATGAACGAATACTCATGATAATAAAGAAAGGAATTAATAAAAATGTAAATAGATATTCATTGAAATATAAATAAAATTTTCTATATTTTAGTTTCTAAAAAAGGATCAAAATTTCAAATACGAAATGTATTTAAATGTTTGTTGTAGGACTACCGATACTCAGGTGCTGCAAGCGTAGGTCCTGGCTTTCTGGTGCGCACTGCTGTTGTTGGGGGATATCGTTTTGTTGTTGCTGATGCATTTGCGATTGGTTTGATTGCTGATTTTGTTGTGGATGATGATGTTGTTGTTGGTATTGGGGATGATAGTAAATAGAAATGGATTGATGATGGAAATAGTATTGCTGTTGCGGATGGCGTTGCTATTGCTGATGGTAGTGTTGTTGTGGATGGTTATATTGTTGTTGTTGATATGGAGAGAGATAGTTTTGATGGTAAAAACGTTCACGTGAATGATATCTTTGGTGCTGGCGGCTTAATTTCAGGGAATGATTTTTTTAACTTTATTTTGTGGTCTGCAGCGCAGCACTCTGTTAAACAAAATCCTCATTTTCAATGGCACCAAAACATTTTGCTAAAATTAATAAAAAACAATATTTAAATTAATTAAAAAATGTATAAATAAATAAAAAAAATTATACATTAGGTACATTGCTGCCATAGCAGTCGCCCACATTTTGGAAACAAAAATAGATGACACGAGTATTATAACCTAATTTGTCACATGGTTGAAGTTTTAAAAATGGAGCCTCTTACCACTGCCATGTCGCCTTTTAATTTATTCGATTCCTTTAAATGTTTTTTGAATGCTTTTAAAATTTATTTTGAGTCCTTATTAGATTTTTTTCAATTTGAGAAAATTTGTTATTCTTAGCACATTTTTGACTTTTACAAAGTGTTTTTTTTCTGCTTTTAATCGATTTTTTAATTTACGAAATGATGTTTGCACACATCAATCAAAAATATTCGAACTCGTGCACTGTCCACTATTTTCAAATTTCCTCAGGGGAAGAGAAAAATTAAAAAGCGTCCCACCAGCTACAAATGGGGAAGAAGAAAAAAGTATGAACGGAACGCAGACAAATGTACACGGGTAATGGTAACAAAGTGCTCGTACCGCAATTTTCTGGCAATTCTGGGCGATGATCTGCCAGTCACTCACGCACGTACCACTAAGCTCCTATATATATATATATATATATATAGTTGTGTCTTAACACTGTGGTACCAGATTAATGACTGTTCTTTTTTATTTTCGATTTTTTAATTTAACAGTATATTAAATGTTATGACCGAATACTCATGATAATAAAGAAAGGAATTCATAAAAATGTAAATAGATATTCATTGAAATATAAATGAAATTTTTTATATTTTAGTTTCTAAAAAAGGATCAAAATTTCAAATACGAAATGTATTTAAATGTTTGTTGTAGGACTACCGATCCTCTGGTGCTGCAAGCGTAGGTCCTGGCTTTCTGGTGCGCACTGCTGTTGTTGGGGGATATCGTTTTGTTGTTGCTGATGCATTTGCGATTGGTTTGATTGCTGATTTTGTTGTGGATGATGATGTTGTTGTTGGTATTGGGGATGGTAGTAAATAGGAATAGATTGATGATGGAAATAGTATTGCCGGTGCGGATGGTGTTGCTGATGTTGTTGTTGCGGATGGTGTTGATGGTAGTGTTGTTGTGGATGGTTATATTGTTGTTGTTGATATGGAGAGAGATAGTTTTGATGGTAAAACCGTTCATGTGAATAATATCTTTGGTGCTGGCGGCTTAATTTCAGGGAGTGTTTTTTTAACTTTCTTATTAATTTTGTGGTCTGCAGCGCAGCACTCTGTTAAACTAAATCCTCAGTTTCAATGGCACCAAAACATTTTGCCAAATTTAATAAAAAAAATATTTTAATTAATTAAAAAATGTATAAATAAATAAAAAAAATTATACATTAGGTACATAGCTGCCATAGCAGTCGCCCACATTTTGGAAACAAAAATAGATGACATGAGTATTATAACCTAATTTGTCACATAGTTAAAGTTTTAAAAATGGAACCTCTTACCACTGCCATGTCGCCTTTTAATTTATTCGATTCCTTTAAATGTTTTTTGAATGCTTTTAAAATTTATTTTGAGTCCTTATTAGATTTTTTTCAATTTGAGAAAATTTTTTATTCTTAGCACATTTTTGACTTTTACACAGTGTTTTCTCTGCTTTTTATGGATTTTTTTTAATTTACGAAATGATGTTTGCACACATCAATCAAAAATATTCGAACTCGTGCACTGTCCACTATTTGCAAATTTCCTCAGTGGAAGAGAAAAATTAAAAAGCGTCCCACCAGCTACAAATGGGGGAGAAGAAAAAAGTATGAACTCAAAACGGAACGCAGACAAATGTACACGGGTAATGGTAACAAATTGCTCGTATATATATATATATATAGTTGTGTCTTAACACCAGATTAATGTCTGTTCATTTTTTTTATTTTCGATTTTTTAATTTAACAGTATATTAAATGTTATGAACGAATACTCATGATAATCAAGAAAGGAATTCATAAAAATGTAAATACATATTCATTGAAATATAAATGAAATTTTCTATATTTTAGTTTCTAAAAAAGGATCAAAATTTCAAATACGAAATGTATTTAAATGTTTGTTGTATATATATATATATATATATATATATATAGTTGTGTCTTAACACTGTGGTACCAGATTAATGTCTGTTCATTTTTTTATTTTCGATTTTTTAATTTAAAATGAAAATAAAGAAAGGAATTCATAAAAATGTAAATAGATATTCATTGAAATATAAATGAAATTTTCTATATTTTAGTTTCTAAAAAAGGATCAAAATTTCAAATACGAAATGTATTTAAATGTTTGTTGTAGGACTACCGATCCTCAGGTGCTGCAAGCGTAGGTCCTGGCTTTCTGGTGCGCACTGCTGTTGTTGGGGGATATCGTTTTGTTGTTGCTGATGCATTTGCGATTGGTTTGATTGCTGATTTTGTTGTGGATGATGATGTTGTTGTTGGTATTGGGGATGATAGTAAATAGAAATAGATTGATGATGGAAATAGTATTGCTGTCGCGGATGGTGTTTTTGTTGCGGATGATGTTGCTATTGTTGTGGATGGTTATATTGTTGTTGATATATTTATATATATATATATATATTAGTTGTGTCTTAACACTGTGGTACCAGATTAATGTCTGTTCTTTTTTATTTTCGATTTTTTAATTTAACAGTATATTAAATGTTATGACCGAATACTCATGATAATAAAGAAAGGAATTCATAAAAATGTAAATAGATATTCATTGAAATATAAATGAAATTTTTTATATTTTAGTTTCTAAAAAAGGATCAAAATTTCAAATACGAAATGTATTTAAATGTTTGTTGTAGGACTACCGATCCTCTGGTGCTGCAAGCGTAGGTCCTGGCTTTCTGGTGCGCACTGCTGTTGTTGGGGGATATCGTTTTGTTGTTGCTGATGCATTTGCGATTGGTTTGATTGCTGATTTTGTTGTGGATGATGATGTTGTTGTTGGTATTGGGGATGATAGTAAATAGGAATAGATTGATGATGGAAATAGTATTGCCGGTGCGGATGGTGTTGCTGATGTTGTTGTTGCGGATGGTGTTGATGGTAGTGTTGTTGTGGATGGTTATATTGTTGTTGTTGATATGGAGAGAGATAGTTTTGATGGTAAAACCGTTCATGTGAATAATATCTTTGGTGCTGGCGGCTTAATTTCAGGGAGTGTTTTTTTAACTTTCTTATTAATTTTGTGGTCTGCAGCGCAGCACTCTGTTAAACTAAATCCTCAGTTTCAATGGCACCAAAACATTTTGCCAAATTTAATAAAAAAAATATTTAAATTAATTAAAAAATGTATAAATAAATAAAAAAAATTATACATTAGGTACATAGCTGCCATAGCAGTCGCCCACATTTTGGAAACAAAAATAGATGACATGAGTATTATAACCTAATTTGTCACATAGTTAAAGTTTTAAAAATGGAACCTCTTACCACTGCCATGTCGCCTTTTAATTTATTCGATTCCTTTAAATGTTTTTTGAATGCTTTTAAAATTTATTTTGAGTCCTTATTAGATTTTTTTCAATTTGAGAAAATTTTTTATTCTTAGCACATTTTTGACTTTTACAAAGTGTTTTCTCTGCTTTTTATGTTTTTTTTTTTAATTTACGAAATGATGTTTGCACACATCAATCAAAAATATTCGAACTCGTGCACTGTCCACTATTTGCAAATTTCCTCAGTGGAAGAGAAAAATTAAAAAGCGTCCCACCAGCTACAAATGGGGGAGAAGAAAAAAGTATGAACTCAAAACGGAACGCAGACAAATGTACACGGGTAATGGTAACAAATTGCTCGTATATATATATATATATATATAGTTGTGTCTTAACACCAGATTAATGTCTGTTCATTTTTTTTATTTTCGATTTTTTAATTTAACAGTATATTAAATGTTATGAACGAATACTCATGATAATCAAGAAAGGAATTCATAAAAATGTAAATACATATTCATTGAAATATAAATGAAATTTTCTATATTTTAGTTTCTAAAAAGGATCAAAATTTCAAATACGAAATGTATTTAAATGTTTGTTGTATATATATATATATATATATATATATATATAGTTGTGTCTTAACACTGTGGTACCAGATTAATGTCTGTTCATTTTTTTATTTTCGATTTTTTAATTTAAAATGAAAATAAAGAAAGGAATTCATAAAAATGTAAATAGATATTCATTGAAATATAAATGAAATTTTCTATATTTTAGTTTCTAAAAAAGGATCAAAATTTCAAATACGAAATGTATTTAAATGTTTGTTGTAGGACTACCGATCCTCAGGTGCTGCAAGCGTAGGTCCTGGCTTTCTGGTGCGCACTGCTGTTGTTGGGGGATATCGTTTTGTTGTTGCTGATGCATTGCGATTGGTTTGATTGCTGATTTTGTTGTGGATGATGATGTTGTTGTTGGTATTGGGGATGATAGTAAATAGAAATAGATTGATGATGGAAATAGTATTGCTGTCGCGGATGGTGTTTTTGTTGCGGATGATGTTGCTATTGTTGTGGATGGTTATATTGTTGTTGATATATATATATATATATATATATATATATAGTTGTGTCTTAACACTGTGGTACCAGATTAATGTCTGTTCTTTTTTATTTTCGATTTTTTAATTTAACAGTATATTAAATGTTATGACCGAATACTCATGATAATAAAGAAAGGAATTCATAAAAATGTAAATAGATATTCATTGAAATATAAATGAAATTTTTTATATTTTAGTTTCTAAAAAAGGATCAAAATTTCAAATACGAAATGTATTTAAATGTTTGTTGTAGGACTACCGATCCTCTGGTGCTGCAAGCGTAGGTCCTGGCTTTCTGGTGCGCACTGCTGTTGTTGGGGGATATCGTTTTGTTGTTGCTGATGCATTTGCGATTGGTTTGATTGCTGATTTTGTTGTGGATGATGATGTTGTTGTTGGTATTGGGGATGGTAGTAAATAGGAATAGATTGATGATGGAAATAGTATTGCCGGTGCGGATGGTGTTGCTGATGTTGTTGTTGCGGATGGTGTTGATGGTAGTGTTGTTGTGGATGGTTATATTGTTGTTGTTGATATGGAGAGAGATAGTTTTGATGGTAAAACCGTTCATGTGAATAATATCTTTGGTGCTGGCGGCTTAATTTCAGGGAGTGTTTTTTTAACTTTCTTATTAATTTTGTGGTCTGCAGCGCAGCACTCTGTTAAACTAAATCCTCAGTTTCAATGGCACCAAAACATTTTGCCAAATTTAATAAAAAAAATATTTAAATTAATTAAAAAATGTATAAATAAATAAAAAAAATTATACATTAGGTACATAGCTGCCATAGCAGTCGCCCACATTTTGGAAACAAAAATAGATGACATGAGTATTATAACCTAATTTGTCACATAGTTAAAGTTTTAAAAATGGAACCTCTTACCACTGCCATGTCGCCTTTTAATTTATTCGATTCCTTTAAATGTTTTTTGAATGCTTTTAAAATTTATTTTGAGTCCTTATTAGATTTTTTTCAATTTGAGAAAATTTTTTATTCTTAGCACATTTTTGACTTTTACACAGTGTTTTCTCTGCTTTTTATGGATTTTTTTTAATTTACGAAATGATGTTTGCACACATCAATCAAAAATATTCGAACTCGTGCACTGTCCACTATTTGCAAATTTCCTCAGTGGAAGAGAAAAATTAAAAAGCGTATTTAACAGTATATTAAATGTTATGAACGAATACTCATGATAATCAAGAAAGGAATTCATAAAAATGTAAATACATATTCATTGAAATATAAATGAAATTTTCTATATTTTAGTTTCTAAAAAAGGATCAAAATTTCAAATACGAAATGTATTTAAATGTTTGTTGTATATATATATATATATATAGTTGTGTCTTAACACTGTGGTACCAGATTAATGTCTGTTCATTTTTTTATTTTCGATTTTTTAATTTAAAATGAAAATAAAGAAAGGAATTCATAAAAATGTAAATAGATATTCATTGAAATATAAATGAAATTTTCTATATTTTAGTTTCTAAAAAAGGATCAAAATTTCAAATACGAAATGTATTTAAATGTTTGTTGTAGGACTACCGATCCTCAGGTGCTGCAAGCGTAGGTCCTGGCTTTCTGGTGCGCACTGCTGTTGTTGGGGTATATCGTTTTGTTGTTGCTGATGCATTTGCGATTGGTTTGATTGCTGATTTTGTTGTGGATGATGATGTTGTTGTTGGTATTGGGGATGATAGTAAATAGAAATAGATTGATGATGGAAATAGTATTGCTGTCGCGGATGGTGTTTTTGTTGCGGATGATGTTGCTATTGTTGTGGATGGTTATATTGTTGTTGATATATTATATATATATATATATATATATAGTTGTGTCTTAACACTGTGGTACCAGATTAATGTCTGTTCTTTTTTATTTTCGATTTTTTAATTTAACAGTATATTAAATGTTATGACCGAATACTCATGATAATAAAGAAAGGAATTCATAAAAATGTAAATAGATATTCATTGAAATATAAATGAAATTTTTTATATTTTAGTTTCCAAAAAAGGATCAAAATTTCAAATACGAAATGTATTTAAATGTTTGTTGTAGGACTACCGATCCTCTGGTGCTGCAAGCGTAGGTCCTGGCTTTCTGGTGCGCACTGCTGTTGTTGGGGGATATCGTTTTGTTGTTGCTGATGCATTTGCGATTGGTTTGATTGCTGATTTTGTTGTGGATGATGATGTTGTTGTTGGTATTGGGGATGGTAGTAAATAGGAATAGATTGATGATGGAAATAGTATTGCTGGTGCGGATGGTGTTGCTGATGTTGTTGTTGCGGATGGTGTTGATGGTAGTGTTGTTGTGGATGGTTATATTGTTGTTGTTGATATGGAGAGAGATAGTTTTGATGGTAAAACCGTTCATGTGAATAATATCTTTGGTGCTGGCGGCTTAATTTCAGGGAGTGTTTTTTTAACTTTCTTATTAATTTTGTGGTCTGCAGCGCAGCACTCTGTTAAACTAAATCCTCAGTTTCAATGGCACCAAAACATTTTGCCAAATTTAATAAAAAAAATATTTAAATTAATTAAAAAATGTATAAATAAATAAAAAAAATTATACATTAGGTACATAGCTGCCATAGCAGTCGCCCACATTTTGGAAACAAAAATAGATGACATGAGTATTATAACCTAATTTGTCACATAGTTAAAGTTTTAAAAATGGAACCTCTTACCACTGCCATGTCGCCTTTTAATTTATTCGATTCCTTTAAATGTTTTTTGAATGCTTTTAAAATTTATTTTGAGTCCTTATTAGATTTTTTTCAATTTGAGAAAATTTTTTATTCTTAACACATTTTTGACTTTTACAAAGTGTTTTCTCTGCTTTTTATGGATTTTTTTTAATTTACGAAATGATGTTTGCACACATCAATCAAAAATATTCGAACTCGTGCACTGTCCACTATTTGCAAATTTCCTCAGTGGAAGAGAAAAATTAAAAAGCGTCCCACCAGCTACAAATGGGGGAGAAGAAAAAAGTATGAACTCAAAACGGAACGCAGACAAATGTACACGGGTAATGGTAACAAATTGCTCGTATATATATATATTTGTGTCTTAACACCAGATTAATGTCTGTTCATTTTTTTATTTTCGATTTTTTAATTTAACAGTATGTTAAATGTTATGAACGAATACTCATGATAATCAAGAAAGGAATTCATAAAAATGTAAATACATATTCATTGAAATATAAATGAAATTTTCTATATTTTAGTTTCTAAAAAAGGATCAAAATTTCAAATACGAAATGTATTTAAATGTTTGTTGTATATATATATATATATATATATATATATATAGTTGTGTCTTAACACTGTGGTACCAGATTAATGTCTGTTCATTTTTTTATTTTCGATTTTTTAATTTAAAATGAAAATAAAGAAAGGAATTCATAAAAATGTAAATAGATATTCATTGAAATATAAATGAAATTTTCTATATTTTAGTTTCTAAAAAAGGATCAAAATTTCAAATACGAAATGTATTTAAATGTTTGTTGTAGGACTACCGATCCTCAGGTGCTGCAAGCGTAGGTCCTGGCTTTCTGGTGCGCACTGCTGTTGTTGGG
>NW_026873846.1:0-15149 GCF_032173495.1 Musca vetustissima
GGAATATAATTATACGCTTCATGCTTATAAAGCATGTACTTAGTTGAATTACATATTGGGAGAAGCCAGCATCCAACACAAAAGTCGCATTCAACGTCTAAGCCCTTAGAAAATCCTGAAAAGAAAGAACAAGAAAAGTAAATGTTTGGCGTTCACCTTGTCGACTACCTAATATTTTATTCGATATAAATGAAGTGTTTGATTGTTTGAAATGAATTACAAAAACCCCTTGAACTATTTGCTACATCTATGGGAATTCGAAAACCAATGAAAGATTTTAATAAATAAAAATATTATAACGTTTTGGCTTTAAAAATAAAACAAAATGTCTCGTGATATGGACCACTAAAATAAAAATAGGTAAGAAAACGTAGATTCAAAACAGGTGGGGGAAGGTATGGGGTATTCCCTGATAAAAAAATGGAGAATAGGAATACCATGGTGGGGTGGGATCTCTCCTGACACAAAATACCATAGAAAAGTGCCCAATAAACCAATTGATTTCAGACGGACAATAACCTATTTTGCTGTCATGCGATTTGCTGTTGCTATCTTTTGTTTGTCCTCCCGCTGGCTATAGATGTTTTGGTTTTTTGTCCACTTTATCGAGGTCTAATTTATTGACAAGAACTGCGACCCCAAAGACTGAGCTGTTGCCGGAGCAAGCTGTCAGCCAGCCAACGCCGTTAGTAGATTAATTCCTACTCCAGACGATAAAGGTCCCTAGGACAGAACATATTTCATGCAAATCTAAAGATCTATAGGGACATTAGTGCACCATTTCTATTAAATAGGACGAAAATATATATGGGAGCTATATCTAAACCTGTAGGTCGATTCTGTAACTTATAACGATCCGACAATCGACAATTTTGTCTACACTTAAAATCGTTTGCAGTAACGAAAATGTTATTCTGTAAATTTGTCGATAAACTTTCAAAAAGCTTTCAATTTTGAACATTTTGAAAACGAAATACGTAAGAATTCAGAAGAAAACCAGTGAGCGGAGCAGTATAGTCGGACGGGGCCGACCATACGATACCCTACACAACTACCACGGAACTCAAATTTTCTGCGGATGTTTATTCCGAGCCGGGGCAATATTTCGTGATACTGACATTGGCATCCTCATCCTCGACTCAGCTAGTCGAGATATGACGATCGGTATACTTAAAGGTGGGTCTAGCACCAATATTTCTCGGCGTTACAAAATTTTGGGGCTGCACAAAGCTATTATACCCTGACAACATAGTTGTGTAGGGTATAAAAATTAAGTTTTCGGTCCACTTCATTCCAAAATTATTATCTGATCATCACCGAAAATTTATAGGCGTTGTCCTTGACCATAACTGGAACCTCATGGAACATTTCAAAGCGATCAGCGCTATGTTCGGCTCTCTAGAGTGATAATGAGTTACTAAATAACATACAAATACGGAGATACCTGTAAATATTTAAGTGTAACTCCCACCTCAGAGCACATGCAACAATATAATTGGTCTTAATTTAAAGGTCAGCCACTCCTCTTGGATATAATAACAACTTTTCCGGTCTATGTCCTTCAGGGGTAAATATATACGCTATAGAATACAAATTTTGTCATTTTTCACACAAAAGTCAGAGTCCATTTGACCCGCTAAATATTCACCGATCTTTATCAAAAAAGGCCTGCTTATTCTTTGGCCTGACCCCCTTCTCCATGCAAAATTTTACGATGTTCGGGCCATAATTGCGGCCTGTGGAGCGACCAGAAAAACCGACAAAAATTTAGTATTTGGTCCATTTCATCTCCTAAATATTAACCGATCTTTCCCAAAAACAATAGGGGTCTTCATTGGCCAGAACCCATCCTACATGCAAAATTTCGTGAAGATTGGTCCATAACTGTGGCCCGTATCGTGTTTACAAATTATAATGGACAGACGGACGGACGGACACACATGTCTAGATCGACTCAGCTAGTCGAGATATGACGATCGGTATACTTAAAGGTGGGTCTACGACCAATATTTCGCGGCGTTACAAACTTTTGGGGCTGCACAGAGCTATAATACCCTGACAACATAGTTGTGTAGGGTATAACAAGGCATGTTCAATATTGAAAAATATTTGAATCGACCCACTGTACTTTGTTTATAATTTAACATCAGCAGACGGACGGACATGCATATATCGACTCAGAAAGAGATTCTATGCATATTCTCGAAAGGAACCATGGGTCTATCTCGTTTCCTTTTGCTGTTACAAACATATGCACAAAGACATTATACCCTATACCACAGTGTGGTGTCAAAAAGTCATAACCCTAGTGTACACAATTTAAGATTTAAAAATAATTTTTTGTTTGTTTTTTGCTTTGTTTTTGTATTTTTTCACTTAAAATGTCCATTCCATTTTTATTTTGTACTAAATGATAGTACATGCCATAATCTCGAATGACAATATTGGTTCTTCAGTTAGCAGTTGTACACTCATCAATGTGTGTCATGAACATGAAATGTATGTCGATAGAAAAAAATCTCCAAATGTTTATGACGTACAACATAAGAAGCATCTATTAACAAAATATCATTAAACTGACCCCAATTGCCATTATTAAAAATATGTTTTTTTTTATCAAAGTGGTGAACCTTTTTCACAATTGCTCTATATCTGTATATGTCATAAAATGAGATTCAATCCGGATGATAGCATGTAATGTAACAGCATATTATGTGTGTGTTCAGTGTGTATTTAGTTTGATAAACGTTAAATATTTGCAATAGACACATTTTTTCAGGATCGGGGTGTTAAAACCATACTTAGTTTATTTTAACACTTTATTTTGAAATATATACTGGCAATTTTACCACTTTTATTTCATTTTGGTTTGTGCTTTCTTTAATTTGGGTAAAAGTTGTACTAGCTTCGTGGGTATAGGACGGGTTTTGAGTAAAAAGTTGCAAAACTTGTTCTGGAGGGAACTAAACGTTTCAAATATTTTGGTAGTAAAGCGAATTAATTTTTTTAAAGTACACGATCTTTCCAAATGAAAAATGACAAATGTTGTTTAAACTTTAATGCACACAGAAAAAAGTCATTGTAAAATCAATTAAAAACATGTTGATTCAACATTTTTTCCTAACGATTTTGCTTCATTATCGTTTCATGTTGATTCAACATGATTTTACAGTAAAATTAATATACAATTTTTTCTCTTAAAAATAACACAAAATCATGTTAATTTAACTGTGTTGTACTATTTGAATCAACGTGATTATCATTTTGAAATAATGTGAAATTCTTATTAAATTAATATTTTTAAAAGTTAAAATAACACGAATTCAGAATTAACTATGAAATCATATTAAAATAACATGAAGACATGTTGAAATGATATGAAAACCGCATTGAAACCACATGGAATTTCATGTCGAAATAACATTTGTTAATGTTGAAATGTTATATATATTTTGGTTATTTATTTATTATTTTCTATTGTAAAATTTAACTTTTTATAAACTTTACAAATATTTGTTTCATATATATATTACCATCATTAATATGAAATAGATGTAGAGGAGGGCTTCTAAATTCATGGAGTTCTTTAACTTGTTTACAACGTACGATTGGAAATGTTCATAATGGCCAATCGCTAACGAATTCGTAATTGCTACCACACGACTTTGCCATTTGTATTTAACTTCGTCCCAGTTAGAAAAATCCCTCTGCAAAAAATGATGTATATTACAAAAAAGAAAAACTATGATTTAAAAGTTTACCTTAGACAGCTTAGAATCTGCAATTGTTGTTGATAAGGATAAAGCCGGCGATGATGTTGTACTAACATTAGATTGATTTTATGACCAATAGACTTCTATATTGGCAATCGTTTGGGACAAGGTTCGTCTTCAATGTTATACTGTAGAAAATAAGAACAAAATATTTGCAAAAAAACATGATTTAAAATTATTTTCCTTACTTACATTTTTCTCCAACAGAACAACTTTTCCCGGAAAGAAGCACGAAGGCCTATTGGTGGAATAGCTCGCTTTATGTCCTCCTTCCTTATATACACTAAAATAGCTGTACTTTTTCTTTTTTGTAATCAACATGAATTCATTTAATTTCAACATTGTTTCATGTTGTTTTAACAATCCGCAACGTTAATTCAATCTTGTTCCAATTAGCATTTACATTTCACAATGTCAATTTAACATGCTTGAAATGTTGTTTCAACATGAGTCAATGTTAATTAGTTTTTAGAATATTATCATTTCTACATTAATTACTATTAATTTTACTATTTTCTCAATGTTAATTTCACTATGGTAAACGTTATTTTAACTAGTCACAATGTTAATTCAACATGATTGAAATGTTGTTTCAACATGAGTCAATGTTATTTAATTTTTAAAATAGAAGAATGTCATTTCAACATTAATAACTATTAATTTTACTATTGTCACAATGTTAATTTAACATGAAAATTTGTTATTTTTATTATAAAAATCGATCTATGGAAATTCAACATTGTCTACTGTTATTTTAACTATGAAAAATGTTAAAATAAAAATGGGCAATTTTATTTTAACGTGAAAACTTTAAAATCAACAATGTTTAATGTTGAATTAACATGTTTTACTGTTGGTTTTATATGAAACAACGTTAAAATACAATTTTTCTAAAAAACATTACATCGATGTAAAATCAACATTTTGCAATGTTGATTTTACATTCGGATTTTTTTCTGTGTGTGCGTAATCATTGTTTATCCACAATTTCACAATCTCACAAATTGCTTCACTTGTGTTCTGCTCATAGCAAACTCACCGCCAATATAAACGAAAGATAAGTAGACCATACATAAAGGAATATCAAATTAAAACATTTCGGAAGAAAAACTGTACATTGTAGCCATAGCGGCTGTCTAAATTGTTTACAAACAAAGATTATTTTGACTCCTAAATAAACGATTATATGGAGCAATTAGAGTTGTGGCATTTTAAGCAAGTCGTTTCAAATGTTTAAATATATAAATTCATGAAATTGAAACTGTTGGTTTCATTGGCCTTTACGATTGTTACTACCATGTGTCAAGATAAAAAGGTAATTTCAGCTATAATTTCCTTAATTTTATTTCGGCTAAAACAAATATTATATTGGAAATAACTTTAAATACTAATAAATTATATACATTGATATAATTCATTTTTTATTTGGAAATGTCCGTCGCTTATGTTTAATACACTGTTTATTATGTTTGTGTCTATATTTGCTCATATTTGGTAACAACTTTTGGTTTGTGTGTCTATTTCTCCATTGAATCGAATCGGCGACGCTGGAGATCCCATCGGTAGTCCTTTTCTCTGTTCATACACCTTGTCATCATAAATGAAATATCTTGAATCGTTAATACAAAAAAAAAAAAAAAATCCAAACTATTGGAGTTCAGGATTGAGGTAGCTTTAAAAAATCGTACTTATATGTACAAAAGTACTAAATGGTACTCAATTTGGTACAAATGGGGTTTAGATGAACAGATAGAGCTGGATCCTTTGAATTGGTAACTAAAATGTCTGTTGGAGTATACGATTGAGGTACAAAATATTTTAAAATTTTTGAAATTTGGGACTAAAACTAGTGTTGGAATGTAGGATTGAGACATGTAAGTAGTTTTGAATTTCGTAATTATGTGTACTAAATGGTACTAAAATTGGTACAATTTAGATTTGGTTGAACGGATAGAAATGGAAAATTTAAATTTCAAGTAAGGTTTCTGGATTCATGTGAAGGGTAGAGCTGGGATTCTTAAAGTATTGCAATTCGTAATTATAGGGTACGAAAAGTGCTAAATTTGGTACAATTTGGATTTGGCTGATAGGATAGAGGTGGAATCCTTAAATTTAGAAAAGGATTATGGTAATTTGGAAATTTGTTGGACAACTTATATTTGAAATTAAATATTGCTGTTAGAGTAGCGTTGGATGGTTGGACTTAAGATTATTATTGGAGTGCATTACTGAGGTAGTTTTGCAAATTCTTACTTATGGGTACGAAAATTACTTAATTTCGTACAATTTGGGCATTGGTGAACGGGTACAACTGAAATTCTGAAAGTTGCAACTAAGATTATTGTCAAAGTGTAGGATTGATATAGTTTTGGAATATGGGTATGAAAAGTACAATATGATACCAAATCTGGTACAATTTGGATTTTAGTGAACACATAGAGCTGGAATTTTTAAATTTGAACTTACGATTACTATCTGAAAGCAGGATTGAGGTAGTTTTAGAAATTCGTACTTATGAGTACGAAAAGTATTAAACTTGATATTAGATGTATGAATAGAAGTGGATTTCGGAATTATAGCGGACACTTCGATAGTATTAAAATAAAACATAGTTATACCCTTCACCACACTGTGGTACAGGGTATTATGTCTTGGTGCATATGTTTGTAACAGGCAAAAGGAGAATATGCATAGAATCACTTTTTAAGTCGATTTATGCATGTCCGTCCGTCTGTCTGTCTGCCCATGGTTCCCTTGAAAATATGCATAGAACCACTTTTTAAGTCGATTTATGCATGTCCGTCCGTCTGTCTGTCCATGTTAAATTGTAAACAAAGTACAGGTCGCATTTATGATCCGAATTGGATGAAATTTGGTATAGGCCACTTATTTGGCCTAAGGACGAATCCTATTGAAATTAAGAAAAATCGGTTCAGATTTATATATAGCTCCAATACATATTTTCGTCCGATTTAATGAAAATGATGTACCAAAGTCCCTATATATCTTTCGATTTGCACGTAATGAATAAGGTCTAGAATGATGTCTGTTAAGTTTCCTGAAAATCGATTCAGATTTAGATATAGCTCCCATATATATTTTCGTCCGATTTAAGGTAAATGGTGTACCAAAGTCTCTTAATATCTTTCGGTTTGCACGAAATTTGGCACAGCGTAATGAATTAGTTCTAAAATGATGTGTGTTAAGTTTCCTGAAATCGGTTCAGATTTAGATATAGCTTCTATATCTAACCAAATGAAAAATTTAGTATCGGTTGCAGAATTTACTGGTCCTATAAAATGCGACATTTGTTAGAATACAATTTAGATTTGGTTGAACGGATAGAAATGGAAAATTTAAATTTCAAGTAAGGTTTCTGGATTCATGTGAAGGGTAGAGCTGGGATTCTTAAAGTATTGCAATTCGTAATTATAGGGTACGAAAAGTGCTAAATTTGGTACAATTTGGATTTGGCTGATAGGATAGAGGTGGAATCCTTAAATTTAGAAAAGGATTATGGTAATTTGGAAATTTGTTGGACAACTTATATTTGAAATTAAATATTGCTGTTAGAGTAGCGTTGGATGGTTGGACTTAAGATTATTATTGGAGTGCATTACTGAGGTAGTTTTGCAAATTCTTACTTATGGGTACGAAAATTACTTAATTTCGTACAATTTGGGCATTGGTGAACGGGTACAACTGAAATTCTGAAAGTTGCAACTAAGATTATTGTCAAAGTGTAGGATTGATATAGTTTTGGAATATGGGTATGAAAAGTACAATATGATACCAAATCTGGTACAATTTGGATTTTAGTGAACACATAGAGCTGGAATTTTTAAATTTGAACTTACGATTACTATCTGAAAGCAGGATTGAGGTAGTTTTAGAAATTCGTACTTATGAGTACGAAAAGTATTAAACTTGATATTAGATGTATGAATAGAAGTGGATTTCGGAATTATAGCGGACACTTCGATAGTATTAAAATAAAACATAGTTATACCCTTCACCACACTGTGGTACAGGGTATTATGTCTTGGTGCATATGTTTGTAACAGGCAAAAGGAGAATATGCATAGAATCACTTTTTAAGTCGATTTATGCATGTCCGTCCGTCTGTCTGTCTGCCCATGGTTCCCTTGAAAATATGCATAGAACCACTTTTTAAGTCGATTTATGCATGTCCGTCCGTCTGTCTGTCCATGTTAAATTGTAAACAAAGTACAGGTCGCATTTATGATCCGAATTGGATGGAATTTGGTATAGGCCACTTATTTGGCCTAAGGACGAATCCTATTGAAATTAAGAAAAATCGGTTCAGATTTATATATAGCTCCAATACATATTTTCGTCCGATTTAATGTAAATGATGTACCAAAGTCCCTATATATCTTTCGATTTGCACGTAATGAATAAGGTCTAAAATGATGTGTGTTAAGTTTCCTGAAAATCGGTTCAGATTTAGATATAGCTCCCATATTATATTTTTAAGGTAAATGGCGTACCAAAGCCCCTTAATATCTTTCGGTTTGCACGAAATTTCACACAGCGTAATGAATTAGTTCTAAAATGATGTGTGTTAAGTTTCCTGAAATCGGTTCAGATTTAGATATAGCTTCTATATCTAACCAAATGAAAAATTTAGTATCGGTTGCAGAATTTACTGGTCCTATAAAATGCGACATTTGTTAGAATTCATCTGTTGTATATATTCAAAGTGGTGAAGGGTATCGTATAGTCGGCCCCGTCCGACTTTACTACTTTACTTACAGGTTTTATAACTTAATCAATTTTATATATGTTAAGATAAACCAGTAAGGAAAGTAGTAAAGTCGGACTGGGCCGACTATATGATACCCTTCAACACTTCACCTTTTCGAAGGAACATTGACATGAAATTGAAGAAACATGAATATGTGATATTTATCTATATCTAAACCGACTAACATCAATCCCTACACATGTCGTTCTGCAACCTATGCTAAATTTTGTAAATCGCTATTCGGCATGCTGCAATCTATTCGTTATGCTGCACTGTTTAAAATTTAATCTCAATCAAACACCCATTGATTATTTGGTGTACAATAAACATGAATTTCAAGGAAACTTGCCAGAGATTAATTTATATTATCTTCAGTACGTTGTGGCAATCGGCCTAGCTAGGGGTCTTTAGTGCACCATTTACTTTAAATCGGACGAAAATATATATAGGAGGTGTTTGTAAATCTGATCCGATTTTCACGGAACTTTGCACTCATCATTCTAGACGTAATTCAGTATGCTATATCAAAATCGGGGGACGAAAATATATAAAATGGGACGAAAATATATATGGGAGCTATATCTAAATCTGAACCGATTTTTCCCAATTTCAGGGTTCGGCCTTGGGCCAAACCCATGGACTGTGCCAAATTTCATATAATTCGGATCATAAATGCCACCTGTACTTTGTTCACAAAAATACATAGACGGACAGACTGATATGCATAAATCGACTCAGAATGTGATTCTATGCATATTCTCAAAAAGAACCATGGGTCCATCTCGATTCCTTTTGCCTGTTACAAACATATGCACAAAGACATAATACCCTGTACCACAGTTCCATTCCATTTCCATTTCGCACCAGCCTTTTGTATGCTATCTTAATTTTTTATATATTTCAACTCAACATTTTTTATATTTTTCACAACAATTTGTGTATATACATGTGAAACATATTAGTCATTCGTCAGATTAAAAACAGTAAGGAAAGTAGTAAAGTCGGACGGGGCCGACTATATGATACCCTTCACCATTATGGGTATATTAAACAGCATTATTAACATTAAATTGGATGAAATAAATTATGTGATATTTATCTATATGTGAATCGGACTAGATCTATCCATAAACATGTCGTTCGTTTGGGACAAAAGTATGAAAATCGACTTCAAACAAATATAAATAGGTCATCCATTGGGCTATGTCTGTAATTCTAGAAAACGTAACTAAGTTATTCTATGCTCAATTTTGTACGTTGTGCAAAATTTGATGTAAATCTGACAACATGAGGAGTTTGATGTACAATTTACTTAAAATCGGCCGAAAATATATATGGAAGCTATACCAAATATGAAACGATTTCAACGAAACTTGCGACAGGTTAAGTTATACTAATTTCGGTACGTTTAGTTCCTATCAGCCATATATTGGTTTCTTGGTGCGTCAATTACTTCATATCAGCTATATCTAAATCTCAACCGATTTTTACGAAACTTGGCACACACAATTCTGGACTAAATTCAGTACGTTATGCAACATACGAACTTTGGCACATTATTTAAATTAAATCGGACGAAAAAATATATATCTAGATCTGAACCGATTTTCACGAAACTTGGCAGACATCGCTCTAGGCTCAATTCAATACGTCATGCCAAATTTCGTGCAAATGGGAAGACATATAGGGACTTTGGTGCACCATTTACATGAAATCGGACGAAACTATATATGGAAGCTATATCTAAATCTGGGCCGATTTCCATGAAACTTGGCAGACATCATTCTAGGCTCACTTCAGTACGTTATGCCAAATTACTTATAAATCGAAAGATATATAGGGACTTTGGTGCACCATTTACCTAAAATCGGACGAAACTATATATGGGAGCTATATCTAAATCTGAACCGATTTTCTCGAAACTTGGCACACATCATTTTAGGACCTAATTCAGTAGGCTATAAAAAATTTCGTGCAAATCGAAAGATATTTAGGGACTTTGGTGCACCATTTACCTAAAATCGGACGAAACTATATATGGGGAGCTATAAACTTGGCACACATCATTCTGGACCTAATTCAGTACTCTGTGTCAAATTTCATGCAAATCGAAAGATATATAGGGACTTTGGTGCACCATTTACCTTAAATCGGACGAAACTATATATGGGAGCTATATCTAAATCTGAACCGATTTTCTCGAAACTTGGCACACATCATTTTAGACTTAATTCAATACGCTGTACCGAAATTCGTGCAAATCGAATGATTTTCAGGGACTAAAGTCCATAAATCGGACAAAAATATATATGGGAGCTATATCTAAATCTGAACCGATTTTTCAATTTCAATTGGGTTCGTCCTTGGGCCAAATAAATGAGCTGTGCCAAATTTCAGCCAAATCGGATTATAAATGCGACCTGTACTTTGTTTACAATTTAACATCAACAGACGGACGGACAGACGGACGGACATGCATAAATCGACTCAAAAAGTGATTCTATGCATATTCTCAAAAGGAACCATGGGGATATCTCGATTCCTTTTGCCTGTTACATACATATGACAGTTACAAGTATTTACAGTACCGACAGTTACGTATTAATCGATGAATGAATTTAAAAATACAACACTTCAACACATTGAGTTAAACGCATTATGTACTAAATTTGCTCTCTTATAATTTACTCACTTCGATGTACGAAGTATTCTCAATTAAAAATTTATATACTAGAAGTCATTGTAACAATTGAATTTGTGCGCTGCGTTACGCAATATTGTAAAACTAAGGTGATTTGTAAAATTAATTGGAAATATATTTGAAATAAAACTTCTTTGCTTTAGAATTTTAAAGCAGCATAAACGACAGGAAGTCGCTACAGAATCTGCTTTTAAAACTTGGTTTTATTGCAACAATTCTTTAAAATTCTTATTACAATAAGAATATGGCGCAGCAAAACGCAAATATTCCATCGAGCTGCGTTCTCTGTTCCAATCCCGATGACGAACATATGGTGACATGTTCGAGGTGCAAAATAAATTACCATTTAATTTGTTGTAACATTGATGATGACCGTGGTGTAATTAATTGGATGTGCCAGAAATGTCAAGAGCAACAGCAAAATATGCATCATAACCTCAATGTCGAAGCAACAGCTAATGGTACCAGCACCGAACATATTGATGAGACATCATATTTTCAACAACCGTCAGCAAGTGGTTCTCATCAAACGATGCTCACAACAACTCTTCCAACGGGGTTTACAATAAAAACACAACTACAACTTCGACAGCTCGAAGAAGAGATGGCATTAAGAGAAGAATTTCTTAGGCGCAAATATGAGTTATTGCAAAATAACGGCGTGCAACAGACGAACATTATGGGAAATATTTCGCGAGAACCAGATGAACGGTCAGCAGATAACAATATTCATACCCAAGAATCTGAACAGCCCCAAGTATTTCAGTGCCAACAAAATGCAAGTATATCAACACAGCATAATTATAGTCGCGGTAACGTAATGTCAACGCAAGCAAGGCTATCAGGCGTAAATAGAGATCAAAATCATAACAATGACATCTCAACTTTAAATCAACCGCTGTATCATAGTACTCACAGAAATATTCTACCGCTGTATTCAAATGAGAGTGATGTACATCGCCATCAAGTTGGTGACGGATTGAACATACCCCATGCCAGTACTCTCAACAACAACAGCTATTTGACAGATCCAAACGTAAACAATAACACAAGCGATATTAATATTTCAGCAACACAATTTTTTGCTCGCCAAAGTTTTTCGAAAGATTTGCCACATTTTAATGGTGACCCCCGAGAGTGGCCAATTTTTATAAGCGCGTTTGAACAAAGTACAAATGCTGCAGGTTATAGTAACGAAGAAAACCTTATTCGGTTGCAGAAGTGTCTACACGGTAAGGCTCGTGATGCTGTAAGAAATTGCTTGATGTTGCCCGACATGGTTCCAGATATCATTCGCACTCTAAAAATGTACTTTGGTCGTCCAGAATGCGTCCTTAAAAGTCTAATTGACGATATTCGGAAAATGATTTTGCCAAAGGGAAAACTCGAAGCTTTGATTGAATTTGCTTTTGCCATTAAAAATATGTGCGCTACTATACGTGCTAGCAAATTAGATGATTATATTATGAACCCTACTCTACTACAGGAATTAGTCGAAAAGCTATCACCAGATATGATGATTCAATGGGCATTACACTCAAAAGATAAGCAACGACCAACTCTAATAGATTTTTCGGATTGGCTTTACATTATTGCGGAAGCTACATGTAGAGTCACCGTTCCCAATTTCGAGTTCACCAATGACAAGAAAACGTCGAGGAAGGAAAACCGTCTCAACACACATTTCGAACACGAGGACAAGCGTAGACTACCAGTTTGTTTTCTGTGTGAAGATGCACACAAGTTGTCCAAATGTTCAAAATTTAACGAAATGACTACCACTGAAAGATGGGATTTAGTTAAATCGAAGAATTTGTGCTGCATTTGTCTTGGAAGACATCGACGTAAGTGTTGGTTTCAAAGAGAGTGTGGTGTCAATGGATGCATTGTACGCCACAGCCCCTTACTTCACAGCGACGACTATCCAGGTGTAAGTACATTAAGCACTATTAATAATCATAAAGCTTCGGGGACACAGGATTCATTTTTCCGAATTGTGCCAGTAACACTTTATAACAATTCAAAGTCTGTAACAATTTTTGCGCTTATGGATGATGGGTCTAGTTTAACACTTTTGGAGGAGGGTGTTGCAGATAAGTTGGGTGTAACAGGAATCACTGATCCACTGTGCATGCGTTGGACTGGTGATGTAGTACGTTTCGAAGATGCATCTAGAAGGTTCGATCTGAAAATATCAGCCAAAAATAGTTCTATAATTTACCCTCTCCAAAATGTTCACACAGTAGAAAGTTTGAATTTGTCACCAGAAACTTTGTTGCTAAAGGATATTAGACAAAAATACCCTTACTTGGTCGATGTACCTCTAGAGGAATATGAAGATGCTGTCCCTTCCATGATTATAGGTGTAAATAACCCAAATCTGATTTCGTCTATTAAGACTAGAGAAGGGAAGTGGCACCAACCAGTTGCTTCGAAAACTAGACTTGGGTGGACACTTTTTGGTGGTAATTCAATGGTAGCAACGTTAAATGTGCACTCGTGTGTATGCACTAAAGACGCGCAGCTGCACAAAGTAGTAAAACAATTTTTTTCTGGTGAAAGTGACTGCACTGATTTATCGACATATCTGGCCGTACCACAAGAAGACGAACGAGCTCTGCGTATCATGAGAGAAACATGTACATTTAAAGATGGACGATACGAAGTAGGGCTACTATGGAAAGAGGATAATACCGTATTGCCTAATAGCCTACCAACAGCAATGAAGCGGTTAAATTGCATTAAGAAAAAAGCACGTCGTGATACTAAAATCGCCGAAGTTTTGCAGCAACAAATAGAAGGTTTAGTAGAGAAAGGCTATGCCGAAAAGTTGCCTTCTTATGTTTTGGAACAAGAAATCGGAAAGGTGTGGTATCTTCCTACATTTATAGTAAAAAATCCCCATAAACCAAATAAAGTCCGCTTGGTATGGGATGCTGCTGCCAAAACTGGAAATGTGTCTTTAAATGATTTTTTGCTTAAAGGGCCAGATCTACTTAGACCATTAATGCATGTCATATTTAAATTCAGAATAGGAGCAGTTGCGGTCTGCGGAGACATAGCGGAAATGTTTCACCGCATAAGAGTGAGGAAAGCGGATGCGAGTGCTCAAAGATTCTTGTGGTGGGATAGTCAAAATCCGGTTCTGATTTATCAACTTAACGTTCTTACTTTTGGAGCATCCTGTTCTCCGTTCATTTCACATTATGTGAGAAACAAAAATGCAGAAGCATTCGGCCACGAAGACTCCAAAGTTATCGAAGCCATAACCAAGCAACATTATGTTGATGACTTCATAGATTCCACCGATACTGTCGCGGAGGCCATTGAATTATCTCAAAAGGTTAAAGAAGTACATGCTTGTGGAGGATTTGTTATGAGGAATTGGTTATCCAACTCGGATGAGGTTTTACAGGCCCTCGGAGAAGTCCAAACTGTTATGAATAAAAATTTTGAATGCAACGAAAACATCAATCAGTATGAAAAGGTTCTCGGTCTCTATTGGGATTCGAAATCAGATACCTTTAAAATAAATTTGAAATTCGTAAGAATCAAACGTCCAATATTCGTTGAAGATATTATTCCAACAAAGAGGGAAGTACTGCAAGTTTTAATGTCGGTTTTCGATCCATTAGGTTTCGTAGCCTGTTTTATGTCGTATCTGAAAACCATATTACAACATATCTGGAGGAGTGGAATTGAATGGGACGAAGCACTTAACAATGATCTATACACTGAGCGGTTATTGGGACGAGGCTTGTAAAAAATATATGCGCTCATAACTTAAAAATAAAGCGTAAAATAATGTGGACCGACTCTAAAACAGTACTTCAATGGTTGTCGGGCGACCCACGGAAATATAAACAATTTGTAATGTTTCGTACAGCTGAGTAAAATAATAAACGAG
>NW_026873847.1:0-15354 GCF_032173495.1 Musca vetustissima
AAAAACCAAGGTAAAAAATAAGGAAGATATTCACTGTTTGGCTTTATCCTAGTTCATACGATAGCTATACACTCACAGAGAAACGTGTAAAAATTTGGAATCGATTGGGTAATTAGTTTTTGAGTTATCGTGCCCGCCATTCGCAAAAAAATGTTTAGAGAAAAACGCGTTTAAAGTTTGAGAAACCCTTTAGCCGTCACTTGATGCTGACACAATAAATCGGCTATATCTTCAAGAGGTCTTGGGATTTTCATTTGAAATTTTGTAGGCACATTTTTTAATTATATGAATAGTGCAATGTCGGGATATCTGCGTTTAATGAATGTAATTCATAAAACTGAAAATACTGATTTCTTGTGACACAAACATTTTTTGTCCTCTAAATTTTTCAATTTTGTTTTCAAGTTGTCTTCTTCTTGCCACGTTTCTTCTTCTTTACTTAAATGTTCATGTTCTGTTGATATATTGTATTTAGCATTTATATCGAAATAATTTGGAAGGTGGTGTGTTTGATTCTTCGGAGGAAAACATTTGTTCTTATAACAAGAGAGAGGAAAAAAGAGCGCAACTACTGGTAAAGTAATCCGAAGTAGGAAAATATCTGAGATATTCATGTAATGTTTTCATGTTTTGGAGAAAAATAGCGGATTTTTGATAATTATAAAAATTATTTACTTTGATTTATTTGTATTAATAGGTATTATATATATTCGTATTAACGAAATTATAAAAAATATTCAATAATCGTTTTTCTGTGTAACTTCCATATATAAAGGACGATTTTTAAAGAGCTATAGGACAGCTGTATAACTTTTGTTAGGTTTTGTTGAAATTTAATTAAATTCTCATCCGATGTTATATAAATCCCCTTTTTTGCCTGTTTGACTAGAACAGTGAACCGAATTGAGTACAGAAGGATATGTAAATGTTACTCCCAGGACTGTACTTTTGTTCCATGGCACAAAGTTTTACAAAGCCTACCAATTTGAACTTAGAATAATGTGTGTTACAGACTGTAAAATTTGAATCGAATCAATTTGAACGAATTATTACCAAACATATTTTTTGATTCAGAAATTAAATGACATATTTTTCGGAATGACATTTCATTAGAACCAGTTCAAGCAAAGTGTGCGTCATTTAACCAAGGTTTGTAATTGTGCATATAGAACTGGATTTAGTCTGACATGATGTTTGTCATTTTTAAATTAAATTGATTCAAATATAATTATAGCTTCCATATATAATGTAAATGTGTAACAAAAAATCATTTACATATAATTCTGATTTTTCACTTCTTGTATATGCCCGAATTAGTGTAGGGAATCATATAGGCGGCCTGGTCCGACTTTACATAACATTCTAGATTCGTTATGTGGGTGTAAACAATTGTTGTTTAATACCAATTACTTAATCGCAATATATATTCGCGTGTTTATATTCTAATTGTTTGTTTAAATTTATGTTAAAATAAATTATAATAATAAAAAATAAAAACGGCTATTAAAGTTCAGTACACAGCCACTTGTCCACTAGAACCAGTTCGACGGCAATGACGACAGGTAGAAGTAACAAATGACCAAACCCACTACACACGAAATTGTACACAAGTGATCTTTGAAGGTCTTTTAAATAACAGTTAACTGATATGATCTAATAAAATGCATTGCAAGCCGATCAGCCAAGTCGAACAACAGCAACAACGACTAGTAGACTGGCAGACGTCTGCATTATCTTAACCTTGATTGGTCTTGAAATATATATACAAATACATGTGTAATTAAAAACCCATTAAAAGTTGACTTACAGGCAAACATAAAGGCCAGGTCCGTGTTTCTTTTATGCTGCATGACAAACCGACTAACATATCGCCAAAGAAATTTGCATTGTTAATGTATGCTAAATATATTTGTGTATCGCTATTTATTAATTAATTTATCTTATTGCTTTCGCTGGGCGCAAGCAGCTGCTGATGCTGGCCATTTGCTAATTAAAAGATTGATTAGGTTTATAAGTTAAGACTACCGGTTGGTTGGTAAGATCAAGCGACCGACCGATCGACCAACCAACCAAAAAACTAGTTTCAAATTTTGGTGATTTGGTACATTTTGAAACAAACCAGATGAGTTGTGTACGTGTGCATGCATTACAAAATCCGTAGTTAAGGTGTAAACATTAATTAATGATTTAAGAAGAGGCTGGCTACCTCCTGCGTTGATTATCCATCGATCATTCATTACAAACCCAATTGTTTGTATAGAATCGGTACATAATCATCATATTGAGCCTGATAGAAGTTGCCGGCCAATGGGGCACCCAAATTATATTTTGCAATGAATTTTTTGGTTGAGAATTTCTCACGTCCTGCAGCCTCAGTGTTGCTGAAACGTTTCTCATCGAATTCCAATTTTTTGGGTTGTTTAAACAACAAGAAGACATAACGGTGAAGGCCAGTATCCTTTGGTGGTCCAGAGCCAACATAGGCACTCAAAACTTCACCTTTCTTAAGTTGATCACCAGGAATGTTACCCACCAGCCAATGATGCCATTCTCTCATGATAGGTTCCTTGCGCGAGGGAGCATCAGGATCTGTCATAAGTAGGGTATAATAGGTACCGGCCTCAGCTTCCCATTCCACCTTTGGTTCATTTTTCACTTGAGTGGGTGTCAATTCCACGCCTTTGTCTGCCAAGATGCCATTGTCATAGGTAATCTAAAACAAATTTCACACATTCATTATCATTTCTTTATGATCCAGTTCTGTAGAGCGAAATATAATTCTAGCAACAAAATATATTTCACTAAATAATTAAAATTTCGTTATGACCCATTTTGATAGAAAAACATGTTTCTAGAAACAAAAAAAAATTAACAACAATTAAATTTCTTGATGACCCAATTTTTAAAGAATACAAAAATCCCCATTGTCATAACACATTTTTTTCTTTCTATATAATCACCTTTAGAAAATGTTGTGGTCCCTCGTCCAGGACATCGGGTATAACTTCCAAATGTTTCATAAATTTCGTTATTTCACTATCGCCCGCCTTTACAACTGCTAATCCGCCAATTAAACTTATCGCCAAAATATATTTAAAGGTCGTCATGTTTGTTTTTTGTATTTTATTTCAAAAATTTATTACTACTAGTTCTTTTTCGAAGGCTGAGATCTTTATTGATTTAATGTTAAATGTTAACTGAATATTGCATTGATGAAAATCTCTGTTTTAAGTTTAAACAGCTGTATACCGTTCAATACGTTTTTCTTACTTTTCGTTTAGGAGCTTTTATTCAAAGTTTAATTCAGACATAGCTTAAATAATAAAGCTCATACATAGAATGAATATAACTTTCAGTTTACATAGGTATGTTATTAACATGACTTAAGTCCACTTTAGACTTGATGATATTTATAAGAGTGTATGAAATTGCTGTGAATTTATGAAAAAACCTTTGGTAAAAATAAAACCCTCCATTCTGTAGGATCGATAATTATTGGTCCTTCGATCTTCAAAGGTTTTTAGATCAAACATTCAAATTTTCTATAAGTATGAGGCTAAAAATGCTCGTAGGACCAAATATTAATACATTGTTTTGAAAAATAAAACCAGTGGGATAAATTGGCTAAGTAAACCACTTATTGGCAGTTTAAAATGTTTACTATACTATAGACTGCATTTTAGTATAAAGGCTTTCTTCGTATTGGTTCAGTTTTAGATATATATTTTCGTACGGTTTCATGTCAATGACGTGTCTACGACCCCGATTGTCACGGAATTTTCCAAAATGTTTGAGTTGCCATATTACAACTACCCAAAAACTTTTCAATAAGAATGGAAGATATAATTCCGGAGAAACACGTGCTAATCTCCCCAAAATACCGTTATGTGGTGGCTACCCCAAAAAAGTGAACCAATATTGGTCCTTTTTAGTAGGATGGATTTTCTATCCAGTGGGAACCCAAAATACAAAATTGCAACTGTTTATGTTAGAAAACGTGCCCAAAAAGCACCGCTATATGATGTATACCCAAAATACCAAATTAAAACTGCTTATGTTGGAAAAACGTGTCAAAATGTTTTAAGTTACCGAATATTGGGGCCTGTACCATTATATGGGTATTACCTTCAAATGTGAACCAAATAAACAATTGCCCAATCTTCAATATTGCGAGGTCTATCGTGATTTCAAAAGATGGAAAGACAGACAGACGGACATGACGAAATCGACATAGAATTTTATTCCGATCAAACATATAGGGGAGACTGGGGCAGCTTCGGCACTCTTCTTAAAGCTCTGTATCCCAATACCGAAACTGACCCAGTCTACCCTACCAACGACGTTGCTAGAGGAAGGCCCGGGCCCCCCGAAATTAATTGTTTTCACAGTAAATTTATGTTTGCAACAGCGATTTTTTTTATTTTGTCCTACCAGCCTTCCCGAAATGAAATTCTGTATACTTTGCTGTACCATACACATTATATTTCATTAACATCAAAACTATTTTCATACTCTTCTCTACTTTTCCACTCCGTGCGTTCCTTTTTTCTCTCTTTTGATAAAAAATGCATTCCTCGCAAGAAAAATGCATTCATTGTTCTTCTGTATTTGGTTTTGGTTTCGTCCTCTGTCTCTCCCTTAATTTAGTTGGTTGTTAGTTTTGCAAACGGCTGATTGTCCACTGTTTCTCTTTTTTACAACGGCATTCCCTCCATTCACTCGGTTGTGACTAGTTTTGCATTTCATTGTTTCTGTATTTCTGACATTTTTACTCTCGGTCCAAAGTTGTCAGATAAGGTTGGGGTTTTGGAAATTCGGACTAAAACGGCACGAAAAGTACTAAATGTGGTACCATTTGTATTTAAATTAAGGACCACTGAAAGTGTGAACGAAGAGTACTAAACTGTACTAAATTTGGTACAATCTGAATTTGGAGAAGCTGATGGTGCAGGAATCCTAAAATTTGAAATGACATTATTGCTAGTTCTGGATTGTACCAAATATTGTACCCTTATATTTGGTACAATTTAGATTTGGGTGAACCGATAAATCTGAAACATTGAAATTTGGAAATAAGATTACTGCTGCATTATAGAATAGAGGTATGCTGGTAGTTTGGCAAATTCGTACTTATGTGTACTAAATTTTGTACAATTTGAATTTCGGGTAAATCAATAGAGCTGGAGCTGAATCAAAAGAGCTGAAATTTGGAGTTAGGATCACTGTTGGGGTGTACTAATGTGTACGAATGTAGTTTTGAAAAATTGTACTTAAAGGTACTAAATGATACTAAATTTGATCCAGTTTGGGGTTAAAGCTGGAATACTAAATATTGAAATTAATATTGCTATTGGTGTGTAGAATTGGGTATGTAGGTAGTTTTGTGAATTGGTACTTATGTGATACTAAATTTAAATACTTATGTGTACGAAAAGTACTAAATTTGAATACCTATGTGTACAAAAAGTACTAAATTTGAATACTTATGTCTACGAAAAGTACTAAAGTACTAAATTTGATTTAGGTGAACCGATAGAGCGGGAATCCTAAATAAATGGAATTAATATTACTGTTAGAGTGTAAAATTGAGGTATGTAAATAGTTTTGGAAATTCGTACTTATGTGTAATAAATGGTATTAAATTTGGTACAATTTCGATTTAGGGTAAACAAATAGGTCAGTAATCTTGAAATTAGAAAATAAGTTTTCTGCTGAATTATACGATGTAGGTAGTAATGGCAATTTGTATTTATGTGCTAAGAAGTACTAAATTTGATTCTATTTGGATTTAGGTGATCCGATAGAGTTGGAATCCTGAAATTTGGTATTAAGATTGGGGTATGTAGGAAGTTTTAGAAATTGGTACTTATGACTGTTAATGTAGGTAGATATGGAAATGTATATTAATGTGTACTAACTGATACTAAATTTGGCTTGGGTGAATATTTGACAATTTTGAAATTTGGAAATATTTTTGGAAATAAATATTACAAGAGAGCAATAGATAATAAATGATACCAAATTTAGAGAACGTAGGTACTAAAATTTTAATTATGGTCGGTATTGGGTTTTAAATAATTTCTGTAAGTAAATAAATTAAATTTCTGTGCCATAGAAAATCCGCAACCACCACCAAAAACAACTCTAAAGTATTTTTTCGCTCTCTCTCTCACAAGAACACAGTATGTAAAGTTTTATGAATTGCATTCATAAAATGCAGAAATGCGGGCATTGCCAACACTTTCGGAACACTATTCATTTAATATACGAAGTATTTTTTCTGTGACATGGGGCCTCAAGTGAATATTTCTAGGTATAGAAAACGCAATGGAAAATTTAATATACACCCCACCTTGTGGCGAAGGGTATAACAATGGATTAAAGAAACTGTATTCAAATTTGGTGTAAAATATGAAATTATATTCGTAAAGACATTTGAAATGTTTACTGTGATTATTGTGGTAAAATCAAGATAAAGAAAGCCGAAAATTGCACATAAAGTTCGATCAAATGTGAAGATTTGGCTCACTGTCTTCTTCGAATGCTATGACGCGGTACAATTCATCAGAAACGCATACAATTCTGAAAACCCCAATCTGGCATTTTGCACCAAAAACCTTTACGAACATATTCACTTATTTCACTTGAATGACCTAGAGATTTCTTCTTCAAAATATAATTGAAAACATAAATATTTCATTAATATTTAAATATTTCTGAATAAAACTTTGTCTTATGATGAAGCTTGGAGAAGAAGATAAAACAATAAAAAAAGTTTATATTATATATATTATAATTATATATATTCACTGTTGTCTTCTTGCAGTGGTATTCCCATGTTTGGTGTTCTTTTAAAAAGCAGTTCTAAGCTCGTTACACATCAATCGTTTTCTGTGTAATGACTATTTATATTGTCATAGAACGTGTGATTGCATGCTATACAATATATATGTATGCATTATAAATATATGCATGAATGAACAAATTTTTTACAAGTTGCATTAATATTAAATATATTATTTGTTTAATAATTTTGCTTGCAAATTGTAGAGTATTTATAAATAATTATAGGAATGCAAATAGCTAAAAATCGATAAATATCTTACAAATGTGATTTGAGACACGACATTAATATTGGCAGAAAAACAAATTCGATAATTTATTTTAGATTATATTTTTGTGTGATAAATGTGATGCAATTACATTCATTATTTTATTATAAGTTGTGAAAAAATTATTCCAGATCATATTTTTTGCATGTTGGAATTTTCAATAGACCGAACGACTATATGATTTATATTTAAAAAAATAAGTGAACAAAATGGTTTTGTCTTGTAGCAAACATGGTTTTCATATGATAACCAGTAAGGAAAGTAGCAAAGTCGGACGGGGCCGACTATATGATACCCTTCACCACTATGGGTATATTAAACAGGACTATTAACATGAAATTGGATGAAATAATATATGTGATAATTATCTAAATGTGAATCTACCTAGATAGGTCATAGGTCATACGTTGGGCTATGTATGTACTTCTAGAAACGTAATTCTATGCTCAATTTTGTACGTTGTGCAAAATTTGATGTGAATCTGACTAACATGAGGAGTTTGATGCGAAAATATATATGGAAGCTCCATCCAAATATTAAGCGATTTCAAGCAAACTTGTCATAGGTTAGGTTATACTAATTTCAGAACGTTTTGTTCCTATTGGTTCCTTGGTGCGTCAATTACTTAACATATGTGAGCTATATATGTGCGAGCTATATAGAAATTGGACCGATTTTCTCGAAACTTCGCAGACATCACTCTAGGCTCAATTCAGTACGTTATGCCAAATTTCGTGGGAATCGAAGGATATATAGGGACTTTGGTGCACCATTTACATGAAATCGGACGAAACTATATATGGGAGCTATATCTAAATCTGGACCGATTTTCTCGAAACTTGGCAGACATCACTCTAGGCTTAATTCAGTACATTATGCCAAATTTCGTGCAAGTCGAAGGATATAAAGGGACTTTGGTGCACCGTTTACATGAAATCGGACGAAACTATATATGGGAGCTATATCTAAACCTAGACCGATTTTCTCGAAACTTGGCAGACATCACTCTAGGCTCAATTCGGTACGTTATGCCAAATTTGGTGCAAATGAAAAGATATATAGGGACTTTGGTGCACCATTACATGAAATCGGACGAAACTATATATGGGAGCTATATCTAAATCTGGACCGATTTTCTCGAAATTTGGCAGACATCATTCTAAGCTCAATTCAGTACGTTGTGCCAAATTTCGTGCAAATTGAAAGATATATAGGGACTTTGGTGCACCATTTACATGAAATCGGACGAAACTATATATGGGAGCTATATCTAAATCTGGACCGATTTTCTCGAAACTTGGCAGACATCACTCTAGGCTTAATTCAGTACGTTATGCCAAATTTCGTGCAAATCTAAAGATATATAGGGACTTTGGGGCACCATTACATGAAATCGGACGAATCTATATATGTGCGAGCTATATAGAAATCTGGACCGATTTTCTCGAAACTTCGCAGACATCATTCTAGGCTCAACTCAGTACGTTATGCCAAATTTCGTGCAAATCGAAGGATATATAGGGACTTTGGTGCACCATTTACATGAAATCGGACGAAACTATATATGGGAGCTATATCTAAATCTGGACCGATTTTCTCGAAACTTGGCAGACATCACTCTAGGCTCAATTCAGTACGTTATGCCAAGTTTCGTGCAAATCGAGGGATATATAGGGACTTTGGGGCACCATTTACATGAAATCGGACGAAACTATATATGGGAGCTATATCTAAATCTGGACCGATTTTCACGAAACTTGGCAGACATCATTCTAGACCTAAATGAATAGGCTGTACCAAATTTCGTGCAAATCGAAAGATATATAGGGACCGTTTACATTAAATCGGTTAAATATATATATGGGAGCTATATCTAAATCTGAACCGATTTTTCCCAATTTCAATAGGGTTCGTCCTTGGGCCGAATAAGTGACCTATGCCAAATTTCATCCCATTCGGATCATAAATGCGACCTGTACTTTGTTTACAATTTAACATCTACAGACGGACAGACGGACGGACGGACGGACATGCATAAATCGATTCAGAAAGTGATTCTATGCATATTCTCAAAAGGAACCATGTGTCTATCTCGCTTCCTTTTGCCTGTTACAAACATATGCACAAAGACATAATACCCTGTACCACAGAGTGGTGAAGGGTATAAAAATGGTTAATGCCTTGCTGTGGTCTCATGTGTAAAAAAGAGAAAAATTAGTTAAACAGGGATCTAATTTTATACAGGCCACTTAAGATAAGAGATTTGTCTTGTTGAATGTTTATATTCTATAATAAATTAGTGTTTTTAACGTCATATGTGATATGTTTGGGTGAGATTACGGGGAATAATCTGCACTACAGACTCATAAGCAAATCATATATTCATTTACAAACATTCCTAATTTGGGTTTGGGAATTTGGTAGATTCTAAGGAAATAAAAAATCAGCATAAACATACAATTCTGCTTTTGTGCATCTTGATATACATATTATTTATTATTGGTGAAAAGGTGTACTATATAATTTAAATAACAACTGCGAGATTTGTCTTCTTTTCACGACCATTTCATTGGAATATCCAATTGTTTGTATAGAATAGGTACATAATCATCGTATTGCGATAGGAAAACATTACCGGCCACTGGAGTGCCCAATTGATATTTTTCCATAAATTGTCTAGTGTATAAATTTTCACGACCAGCAGCTTCGGTTTTACCATGACGTTGTTCATCAAATTCCAATTTGCCGGGTTGTTTAAATAGTAATATGATATAGCGATGTAAACCGGTACCTGGTCGGCCACCAGCACCAATATAATCATCTAAAACCTCCCCATTATCTATTTGATTACCAGGAATATTGACCACTAGCCAATGAACCCAATCACGCCAGGCAGGATTTTCACGAGATGGAACATCAGGATTTGTCAACAACAAAGTATAGTATGTGTCATCTGTCTCTGGCTCCCATTCGACATTCGGTGGGTCCTTTACTTGAGTGGGAGTCAATTCTATGCCTCTATCAGCCGATACGTCATCAACATAGGTGACCTAGGGAAATTGAGTTATAAAATAAAAAAGTAAAGTGCCCTTTCATACCTTTAAAAACTGCATGGGGGCCTCATCCAGGACATCGGGTATAATCTCATGTTCTTTCATTAATTTTGTCAATTCACTGTCTTCGGCATTTACCACAACAAGTACTACACCAATGAAATAGATAACCCATATATATTTAAAGGTCTTCATGTCCTTTTTTGCTATAACCGTCCAATTTTTAAATGTTTAGATGTGTAGTGGCCTCAATGAATACTGGGCATAGAGATCAATTGAAATTGGTATTTATATTCAAAAATTTAACCCTAATAGACAAAAAATTGCGATGTTGCACGCAACTCTATTATTTGCAGACGCCTTGGGCTGGGTAATTGCTCTAATTTTTTAGCTAAAAATGAGAGCTTTATGTTTCTAAAGCAAGTCAAAAAATATTATTTTAAAACTGTTCTGATGTCCCTTATTCGCAATGGCCTGGATTTTTAAAGAATATTTTTTCAAGGACAATCACAGCAATGGGCGTGGATTTTTAAAGAAAAATTTTTTCAAGGACAATCACAGTAATAGGCGTGGATTTTTAAATAATACTTTTTCAAGGACCATCACAGGAATAGGCGTGGATTTTTAAAGAATATATTTGCAAGGAGCTTCAGAGCAATAGGCGAGGATTCTTAAAGAATATTTTTTCAATGACCATCACAGCAATAGCCGTGAGTTTTTAAAGAATATTTTCTCAAGGACCATCATAGCAATAGGCTTGGATTTTTAAAGAATATTTTCCAAGGACCATCACAGCAATAGGCGTGGATTTTTAAAGAATATTTTTTCAAGGACCATCACAGCAAAAGCGTGGATTTTTAGAGAATATTTTTTCAAGGACCATCACAGCAATAGGCGAGAATTTTTAGAGAATATTTTTTCAAGGACCATCACAGCAATAGCCGTGGATTTTTAAAGAATATTTTCTCAAGGACCATCACAGCAATAGGCGTGGATTTTTAAAGAATATTTTTCCAAGGACCATCACAGCAATAGGCGTGGATTTTTAAAGAATATTTTGTGAAGAACCATCCGAGCAATAGGCGTGGATTTTTAAAGAATATTTTGCGAAGGACCATCCGAGCAATAGGCGTGGATTTTTAAAGAATATTTTTTGAAGGACCGTCCGAGCAATAGGCGTGGATTTTTAAAGAATATTTTTTGAAGGACCGTCCGAGCAATAGACGTTGATATTTATAGAATATTTTTCCAAGGACCGTCCGAGCAATAGACGTTGATATTTATAGAATATTTTTCCAAGGACCATCCGAGCATAGAGGTTGATATTTATAGAATATTTTTCCAAGGACCATCCGAGCAATAGAAGTTGATATTTATAGAATATTTTTCCAAGGACCATCCGAGCAATAGACGTTGATATTTATAGAATATTTTCAAGGGTCATCCGAGCAATAGGCGTGGATATTTAAAGAATATTTTCTCAAGGATCATCCGAGCAATGGGCATGGATATTTAAATAATATTTTTCAAAGGACCATCCGAGCAATGTGCCTGGATATTTAAATAATATTTTTCAAAGGACCATCCGAGCAATATGCCTGGATATTTAAAGAATATTTTTTAAAGGACCATCCGAGCAATAGGTCTGGATATTTAAAGAATATTTTTGCAAGGATCATCCGAGCAATGGGCATGGATATTTAAATAATATTGTTTGAAGGACAATCCGAGCAATAGGCCTGGGTATTTAAAGAATATTTTTTCAAGGCTCATCCGAGCAATGGGCCTGGAAATTTAAAGAATATTTGTCCAAGGACCATCCGAGCAATAGACGTTGATATTTATAGAATATTTTCCAAGGACCATCCGAGCAATAGACGTTGATATTTATAGAATATTTTCAAGGGTCATCCGAGCAATAGGCGTGGATATTTAAAGAATATTTTTTTAAGGATCATCCGAACAATAGGTCTGGATATTTAAAGAATATTTCTTAAAGGACAATCCGAGCAATATGCCTGGATATTTAAGGAATATTTTTTAAAGGACAATCCGAGCAATAGGCCTGTGTATTTAAAGAATATTTTTTCAAGGATCATCCGAGCAATGGGCATGAATATTTAAATAATATTTTTCCAAGGACCATCCGAGCAATAGACGTTGATATTTATAGAATATTTTCAATGGTCATCCGAGGAATAGGCCTGGATATTTAAAGAATATTTTTTCAATGACCATCCGAGCAATTGGTCTGGATATTTAAAGAATATTTTTTCAAGGGCCATCACAACAATAGGGGTGGATATTTAAGGAATATTTTTTCAAGGACCATCGCAGAAATAGGGGTGGATTTTTAAAGAATATTTTTTCAAGGACCATCACAGCAATAGGCGTGGTTTTAAAAGAATATTTTTTCAAGGACCATCACAGAAATAGGCGTGGATTTTAAAAGAATATTTTTTCAAGGATCATCCGAGCAATGGGCCTGGATATTTAAAGAACATTTTTTCAAGGATCATCCGAGCAAAGGGCATTGATATTTTAATAATATTTTTCCAAGGACCATCCGGGCAATAGACGTTGATATTTATAGAATATTTTCAAGGACCATCCGAGCGATAGGCTTGGATTTTTAAAGAATATTTTTTCAAGGACCATCACAGCGATAGGCGTGGATTTTTAAAGAATATATTTTCAAGGACCATCACAGCAATAAGCGTGGGTTTTTAAAGAATATTTTTTCAAGGACCATCACAGAAATAGGCGTGGATTTTAAACAATATTTTTTTCAAGGACCATCACAGCCATAGGCGTGGATTTTTAAAGAATATTTTTTCAAGGACCATCACAGCCATAGGCGTGGATTTTTAAAGAATATTTTTTCAAGGACCATCACAGCCATAGGCGTGGATTTTTACAGAATGTATTTTCAAGGACCATCACAGCAATAGGCGTGGATTTTTAAAGAATATTTTTTCAAGGACCATCACAGCAATAGGCGTGGATTTTTAAAGAAATTTTTTCAAGGACCATCACAGCAATAGGCGTGGATTTTTAAAGAATATTTTTTCAAGGACCATCACAGCAATAGGCGTGGATTTTTAAAGAATATTTTTTCAAGGACCATCACAGCAATAGGCGTGGATTTTTAAAGAATATTTTTTCAAGGACCATCACAGCAATAGGCGTGGATTTTTAAAGAATATTTTTTCAAGGACCATCACAGCAATAGGCGTGGATTTTTAAAGAATATTTTTTCAAGGACCATCACAGCAATAGGCGTGGATTTTTAAAGAAATTTTTTCAAGGACCATCACAGCAATAGGCGTGGATTTTTAAAGAATATTTTTTCAAGGACCATCTCAGCAATAGGCGTGGATTTTTAAAGAACATTTTTTCAAGGACCATCACAGCAATAGGAGTGGATATTTTAATAATATTTTTCCAAGGACCATCCGGGCAATAGACGTTGATATTTATAGAATATTTTCAAGGACCATCCGAGCGATAGGCTTGGATTTTTAAAGAATATTTTTTCAAGGACCATCACAGCAATAGGCGTGGATTTTTAAAGAAAATTTTTTCAAGGACCATCACAGCAATAGGCGTGGATTTTTAAAGAAAATTTTTTCAAGGACCATCACAGCAATAGGCGTGGATTTTTAAAGAAAATTTTTTCAAGGACCATCACAGCAATAGGCGTGGATTTTTAAAGAAAATTTTTTCAAGGACCATCACAGCAATAGGCGTGGATTTTTTAAAGAATATTTTTTCAAGGACCATCACAGCAATAGGCGTGGATTTTTTAAAGAATATTTTTTCAAGGACCATCACAGCAATAGGCGTGGATTTTTAAAGAATATTTTTTCAAGGACCATCACAGCAATAGGCGTGGATTTTTTAAAGAATATTTTTCAAGGACCAACACAGCAATAGGCGTGGATTTTTTAAAGAATATTTTTCAACGACCAACACAGCAATAGGCGTGGATTTTTTAAAGAAAATTTTTTCAAGGACCATCACAGCAATAGGCGTGGATTTTTAAAGAAAATTTTTTCAAGGACCATCACAGCAATAGGCGTGGATTTTTAAAGAAAATTTTTTCAAGGACCATCACAGCAATAGGCGTGGATTTTTAAAGAAAATTTTTTCAAGGACCATCACAGCAATAGGCGTGGATTATTTAAAGAATATTTTTCAAGGACCATCACAGCAATAGGCGTGGATTTTTTAAAGAATATTTTTCCAGGACCATCACAGCAATAGGCGTGGATTTTTTAAAGAATATTTTTCAAGGACCATCACAGCAATAGGCGTGGATTTTTTAAAGAATAGGCGTATTTTTTCAAGGACCATCACAGCAATAGGCGTGGATTTTTTAAAGAATATTTTTTCAAGGACAATCACAGCAATAGGCGTGGATTTTTTAAAGAATATTTTTTCAAGGACCATCACAGCAATAGGCGTGGATTTTGTAGAGAATATTTTTTCAAGGATCATCACAGCAATAGGCGTGGATTTTTAAAAGAATATTTTTTCAAGGACCATCACAGCAATAGGCGTGGATTTTTTAAAGAATATTTTTCAAGGACCATCACAGCAATAGGCGTGGATTTTTTAAAGAATATTTTTCAAGGACCATCACAGCAATAGGCGTGGATTTTTTAAAGAATATTTTTCAAGGACCATCACAGCAATAGGCGTGGATTTTTTAAAGAATATTTTTCAAGGACCATCACAGCAATAGGCGTGGATTTTTTAAAGAATATTTTTCAAGTACCATCACAGCAATAGGCGTGGATTTTTTAAAGAATATTTTTCAAGGACCATCACAGCAATAGGCGTGGATTTTTTAAAGAATATTTTTCAAGGACCATCACAGCAATAGGCGTGGATTTTTTAAAGAATATTTTTCAAGGACCATCACAGCAATAGGCGTGGATTTTTTAAAGAATATTTTTCAAGGACCATCACAGCAATAGGCGTGGATTTTTTAAAGAATATTTTTCAAGGACCATCACAGCAATAGGCGTGGATTTTTTAAAGATTATTTTTCAAGGAAAATCACAGCAATAGGCGTGGATTTTTTAAAGAATATTTTTCAAGGACCATCACAGCAATAGGCGTGGATTTTTTAAAGAATATTTTTCAAGGACCATCACAGGAAAATTTTTCAAGGACCATCACAG